>NW_027197686.1:0-56587 GCF_038502225.1 Cherax quadricarinatus | reverse complement strand
TTTGATTGCAGTTATCTGGGTAATTCCATGATATGTGGGGGGGGGGGGGGCGTAGGGGGGGGGGTGAACTGGTGACATTTGGTTAAGAGACAGGGGTTTTATGACTTTCGACGTCAGGTACGAACTTGAGCATGGACGGGAACGTGAGTTTGTGTTTTTTTAATACAGATAGCATGGGGTCAGGGGATGGCAGGAGGTGGCTTTCTGAAGTGTCTTTTGCCAGGTTGGTTTTGTTAATGATTGAGGTAGTACTGCCCGGTACATGTTTTATTAGGAGCCATAAGTTATATTGTGTAACTTAGTGCATGACAGAGTAAGTCTGATATTGCTCTGGAACATTGTTAATAAATATAGATATCTTGTTGAACATAACACATAAAAAATGGGAATATGTATTAGTGAGTGAGTTACAATTTCTAGCGTACTGTTAACCATATTAGTTGGTATTCTTCACTTTGTCAAATAATTACTATCTATATATTGTTATAAGTTATTTATGTTCTTTTTTTATACGTTTTAAGTGAACAAATGTAAGGTGTTGTGACTCTAGTGCAAGTGGCATTTATCTTATGATTGGATCATAACGAAATGTCATTGGATATATATACACTGTATTTAGAAGACGGGAAGGATTGTGAGGATTGTCAATATATGTATTAATTCTTATGTAAATTTCATGGAACTCAGGGTGATAATAATGTACACCTATTAGTCGGATGATAAGTATTGATATTATTATGCTTATTGTAATATAATTTGATTGATGAAATGTATAATCTGGTTTTTAGCTTTGGAGTAAAGAGATAAAAAGCATAGGGGATAGGGGATATTTTGTAAGCACAAAGATGAATCAGCAGTATGTAATTAGAAAATGTAACATTTTTATTTTTCTGTGGCGGAGACAATAAGGGGTTCTCATATTCCTTTGTTATTGTACCTTAATGTATTTTTAAATTTAATGACTGATGGAGGTTATGAGCGGTGACGGCAGACACAGTTACTAGGCATGTTGGGGGGGGGGGTGAAGAGTCAGCGGTAGTGTATTAAATCCACCACCGTGCACGATATTGATTGTTATCATGGGGTATATGAGGGTTAGGGTGTGGATTGGTTTCGCCTTCTGCTTGAAGGATAGGAGTAGGAGACAGAGGGTTTGGTTTCCTGTGGCTGGGATGGAGGATATTGTTAGCCGGCTTGATAACATCATCATTGGTAATGAGATCAGTCCTATTATCTGCCTTGGTGCTGCAGGCAATGATGTAGGCAAGCGTAGAAGTGAGGATTTAGTTAGAAGGTATAGGACAGCAATAGACATAATTAGGAAGAAGGGGGGGGGGGGCGCCCTGTTATATGTGGCATTTTGCCAAGAGGGGGTGTTGGAAATGAATGGCTGTCCAGAGCAATTGGTATTAATTGTTGGCTGGACAAACACTGTAAGGATAATGCAGTACCATTCATTGACAATTGGGACCACTACTACGGTAGAAATGACATGTATGCCAGGGATGGGGTTCACTTATCCAGGATAGATGTGGGTTTTCTAGCTAGTTCAGTTGAGGGTGTTGTTAGGACTTTAAACTAGGAATAGTAGAAAGAGGACTGGGTTTAGAAATGGAAGCAATGAATGTAGAAATATTAATTTAGGCTTTGATATTACTAATCATAGTAATTATAGTTGTCGAGTAACACTGGGTAATGATAATAACAAGAAATGTGTAAAAACAAAGGTGAATAGGAAAAAGATGCAGAAGAAAAAAACATATATAAGTATTTTATACTAACAGTCGAAGCGACAGGAATAAAATTAATGAATTACGCTTGGTGGTGTGTGCTGGGAACTTTGATGTTCATTCAGTAGCTGAAACATGGTATAATTTAAAGAGTCGGGACATGATTGCCGAGTGCCACATTCAAGGGTTTTAAGTTGTTCCATGTGGATAGATAAAACGGGAAAAGTAATTGAGTTGCATTATAAGAGAAAATATAAATTGTTGCATAAAAACAAGTATAAAAATAGATGGATTAGAAACAGAATCTGTGAGAGTAGAATTTCTAGAAAGTCAAGAAAAACCAGTTTTAGGTGTAATATACCGACCACCAGGCTGGGATAACGATAGAGGGAGACTTTGGGACGAAATTATTAAGGCTTCTAGACACGACAACATACTAATAGTGGGGGATTTTAATTTTAGTTAAATTGACTGGATTTCTTTGGTAATCTGGAGTCCAGTGATTTTTCTGGAAGTAGTTCAGGACTGCTTTCTGAAACAGTGTGTAACTGAGCCTACCAGAGGTAATAATTTGCTAGACCTAGTCTTGTCAAATAAAGAAACCCTCGTAAATCTGGAGGTCACTGAAGAGCTTGTCGAAAGTGATCATAAATTTATTACCTTTAATATTACCTGGGAGTACCAGAATAAGGATAATACGGTAAAAGTCCTCGATTTTCGTTCTGCCGATTATTAATAATGGTCTTAGGAAACATCTGTCTAGTCTCGTTTGGGGTAATCTGTCTATTGATTTTACTGACAATAGTCATACTAACGATTACGAAGGGATCTGGTTTATGATTTTTTCTTAATAATGTATACACAACGTGCACAGAGTATATATATTCCCCAGAGAGAAATTAGGTCAAATAATAGCAATCCCAAATAGATGAATAGGAGACTAAAACATCTATTAGGAGAGAAAAGAGCAATTTATAGGCGCATCAAAAGAGGAGAGTTTAGCCTTATTGACCAATATGTTTAGTTTAAAAGAGTAGTAAAGAAGGAGGTAAGAAAGGCTAAATGTGTCTATGATTTAAGGTTGCTAATGAATCAAAGACTAATCCAAAAGGGTTCTTTCAAGTGTATAGGACTAAGGTCAGGGAAAAAGTAGGACTGCTGAAAATTGTGAGATGGACAGCTAACTGATAATGAACAGGAAATGTGTTCTCTATTTAATGATTATTTTTTTGTCAGTCTTTACACAAGAAGACGTAAATGAGATACCAGAAATTAACAATTATTCATTTCCTGAAGATTTCAAATTAACTAATATTACTGTCACGAGGGTCATGGTTATCAAACAGATAGGTAAACTGAAACAAAACGAGTCCCCGGGACCCGACGAGTTGTTTTTCAGGGTACTTGAAGAATGCAAAATGGAACTTAGTCAGCCATTAACAAACGTGTTTAATGCGTCCATCCAATCTGGTGTTGTGCCAGAGATGTGGAAGATGGCTAATGTTTTTCCCATATATAAATCAGGGGATAAATCCATTCCATCAAATTACCGTCCAATAAGTCTGACCTCTATGGCAGGCAAATTATTAGAATTATTTATAGAAAATATTAGAAGTCACCTTGAAAAGCACAGTTTGATTAATGAATCTCAGCATGGATTCACAAGAGGCCGTTCCTGCCTGTCAAATTTACTGACGTTCTTCACTAAAGCATTTGAGGCAGTAGACAGTAATAAAGAATATGATATTGTTTATTTGGATTTCAGTAATGCCTTTGATAAAGTACCTCACAAGAGACTTAGGAAAAGTGGCAGCTCATATTATAGGAAGTAAAGTTCTAGCATGGATAGTGACACGGCTTACCAACAGAAAGCAGAGAGTTACCATTAATTGGATCAAATCCGAATGGGGATTAGTCACTAGTGGCATTCCACAAGGATCAGTTTTAGGCCCATTGTTAGTCATAATTTACATTAATGACCTTGTTGAGGGAATTACAAGTGACATTAGCAGATTTGCTGATGATACAAATATAGGCCGAATGATTGATTCTGAGGAGGATACTGTTGAACTCCAGGAGGATTTGGACAAATTAATGTCTTGGCCTGAAAAGTGGCAGTTCACTGTGGACAAGTGTAAAGTCCTAGTCCTTGGGAATGGAAATAACCTTCGTAGTTATAAACTAGGTGAAGTAGAGCTTGATGAGTTGATCTATATGCCTTTTCCATATCATATTACCAAAACCTCTAATTAACACTTTGTAATTCTTAACCCTTAATACCTCCACAATCTTCTTTTCTACACAAGGGTCGCCTTTTCCAAAATTTCTGGCATACACAGCATCATCAACTTAAAATTGCTTCACCTCTCCCTGAAGTTCACCAGCAGGCATATTAGGCAATGACTTGTCTCCCCTAACATGACGTTTGACAGCAGGTACAGGGACTTTAAAATTCCTATTAAATATTTTTGCTGGTGTCTTACTAGTGGAGGACTGAACAGTTTTCCTGTGGCTATATAAGAACCTACAGAGTCTGGTATTGAGAGATCCTTTTGTAGACTTGTGTAACCCATCCTTCAGTGTCCTTACTACCCTCTCTGCCAGACCATTTGATGATGGATGGTATGGTGCTGGAGTAACATGTTCAATACTATCCAGCTCTTGTGATACAAAGTATCCAGTATTATCTGACACAACTATGGTAACACACAATTACAAAAGGATTTCCTCAGTAACTCAGTAGTAACTGTGGATGTCATGGAACTAGTTACTTGTACATCTAAGAATTTTGAAAAGGAATCTACAATTACCAAAAAATATTTGCCCTCAACTGGGCCTGCATAGTGAATGCACTCGAGACCATGGTTTCCCAGTGCTGGGCCAAGATAGAACAGGAGATGATATTGTCTGAAAATTCTTAAAACAAATCGGACAATTCTTGGTCACTTTCACAGTATCTTGGTCAATGTTTGGCCACCAGACCCACTTCCTTGCTTCTGCTTTCATAGTATTGATACCATTATGACCCATATGTAAATGCTGTAATGCCTTACATCTTAATTCTACAGTCACTACCACTCTATTCCTGTACAATAACATATCATCATGAGTAGTCATATCTGATTTGACGGATGTATATTTAACATTATGTACTACTTGGGATAATACAGTATCTTTCCCAGTTTGCTCTTTGTTTTCAAATGAGATATTTTGGAAATCCAGAGACTCTACTACTCTTACATATTACATAGGTGTACCTTACTCTAATCTATGATCTACAACTGGTAATCTACTTAATGCATCAACAATAACATTTCCTTGTCAGCCTTGAAAAACAATTCATAATCATACTGGGATAATAATAAAGCCCAACGCTGAATTCTGGTATTTTCAGTTACTGCAAATATGTTTTCCTTTTCCAAATAAACCTAACGAAGGTTTATGATCTGTTCGAGCAACAAACTTTCTTCCTCTCAACAAATATCTGAATTCCTTAACATCAAACACTAAAATTAGACCTTTTTTTTTATCAAGTTGAGAATAATTCTGTTCTGCTGGAGAAAGGTTCTTACTAGCAAGATACATAGGCTTTTACTGGCCATT
Source organism: Cherax quadricarinatus (assembly GCF_038502225.1). NCBI lineage: Eukaryota > Metazoa > Arthropoda > Malacostraca > Decapoda > Parastacidae > Cherax > Cherax quadricarinatus. The sequence goes on along the minus strand of NW_027197686.1, from coordinate 51,254 downwards.
TACTTTCTGGATTAACACACATTCAACGCCAACAGAGGAAGCATCAACCTCAGTTATTAATGTTTACCCACAACAAACAATAATTCCTCAATCCTGGGTACACGATATCTTTCGCAATCACATTTAAAATCCCCACCTATTCTCATAGACACGCCTTTAATACACTTAAGGGAGGAAAGAAGGAACATTGCAGGCGTATCTATGCGACCTCCATTAGCACAATGCTAGTCAGGTCAGGTCACTTAACTCACACCTTGTAGCACCCACACTCACACTCATGTATTTATCCACCTATTTTTAAAACTACACAACGTCTTAGCTTCAGTGACAGTACACAGAAGTTTGTTCCACTCATCCACAACTCTATTACCAAACCAGTGCTTTCCTGTATCCTTCCTGAATCTGAAATTTTCCAGTTGAAAATAATTGATGCGAGTCCTGTCTGTTAGATATTTATTAATTCCTGTTTTCCATTTATACACCTCAATCATATCCCCCCTAAGAGTGTAGATTCAGGGCACTCAGTCTATCCTCATAGAGAAGATTTCTGATACATGGGATCAACTCTGTCATCCTCCTTTGTACGTTTTCCAGAGCAATTATATTCATTCTGTAATACGGTGACCAGAACCGAGCAGCATAATCTAAATGAGGCCTAACCTAAGATATATAGATTTGAAGAAAAACCTGAGGCCTTCTATTATTTATTCTTATGTTTACTTTATTGTGAACACGTATGCACTGTTGTCTTGGTTTCAGATTACTGCTAACCAGAACTCCTAAATCCTTTTCGCAATCCGTAATATTAAGATCTACGTTTATGGTTTATATGTAGCATGGTTATTTTCCTGTCCAACATTTAGAACTTTACATTTGTCTATATTGAACTGCATCTGCCACTTCTCTAACCACTGCATCAGTCTATTCATATCATCCTGGAGTGATCTAATGTCTTCATTAGAATGAATTGGACGGCCTATTTTGGTGTCATCAGCAAATTTGCTTATGTCGCTATTTATTCCCTCATCTATGTTCTTTATGTAGATTGTGAACAACAAGGGGCCCAACACTGACCCCTGTGGAACACTGCTTGTGACGTGCCCCCATTCTGATTTCTCAGCATTTATGCAAACTCTCTGCTGCCTATTTGTCAACCATGCCTCTACCCAGGAAAAAAATTTCTCCTCCTATTCTGTGTGCCTTAACTTGACTCACGAAATCGTAATGACATGATTGCAAACAAACCATCCCACGGACGGGGATAGAACGTGACGGTTCTATCCCTTTCTATCTCGTTCGTTTGTGTGCCTTAAGGTTTCTCAACAGCCTCCGATGTGGTCATGAATATGATATTGTCCATATACACAATATCATATTCATTACCATGATCTATCTCCTCAAATACCTTAGTGAAGAAAGTGAATTCGTAAGACAGGAACGCCCCTCTATAAAACCGTGATGAGATTCATTAATCAATTTATGCCTTTCAAGATGGCTACTGATTCCTTCGGTAATTATTGATTCCATAAATTTACCAACTTTGGAGGTAAGACTTATTGGTCTATAGTTCGAAGGTAAGGACCTGTCACCTGCCTTGTAAATAGGTATTACATTTGCCATTTTCCACTTGTCTGGCACTATATCAGTTTGTAGTGATTGAAAAGATCAGCCAAATGTTTACTAAGTTCCTCTTTACATTCCTTTAACACCCTTGCAAACAATTCATCAGGGCCTGGGGATTTGTTAGGTTTTAATTTCTCTATTTGTCTGAGGACCATGTCACTAGTTAACCTAATCGTGCAGAGATTATTGTCGTCCTGTTCTATATAATTTATTATTTGTGGAATTTCGCTAGTATCTTCCTGAGTAAAAACTGAGAGGAAGTAGGTATTGAAAAGTTCTCACGTTTCCTTATCACTGTCAATGATCTGACCAGAGTTACTCTTAAGTGGGCCTATCTTGTCCTTAATCTTACTTCTGTATACCTGACAGAACCCTTTTGGGTTAGTCTTTGAATCCCTTTTGACTTTAGCCTAATAATCCCTTTTTGCTTTTCTTATTCCTTTTTTTTTATTTCTCTCTTTAATTGAATATATTGATTTCTTAACTGCTCATCCCCTCTATTGATACGCCTATACATACCTCTCTTTTGACCAGTGAGATGTTTTAATTTATTGTTTATCCGTTTAGGATAATTTTTGTTAGATCTAATTTCCCTACTCGGGAGAAAAGTCGTCTGGGCAGCCAGCACTATGCTCAGAAATACATCATATTGGGAACCAAGTATACATACCTGACATATAGTCAGGTCATATCAATTTAGCTGACCCAGATAATTTTTAATACCCATGAAATCGGCCTAGCGGAAATCTGGGACAGCGACTTGATTGCGGTTATCTGGGTAATTCCATGATAGATTGAAACTAAGTGATTTGTGATCACTTTCCACAAGCTCATCATTAACCTGAAGATTATTAACTAGTGATTCTTTGTTGGCAAGAACCAAGTCAAGAAAATTGTTTCCTCAAGTTGGTTCTATCACAAACTGTTTGAAAAAACAATCCTGAACCGTATCAAGAAAGTCACTAGACTCGAGATTTCTTGTCACATTGTTCCAATCAATTCGGCTAATGTTAAAATCTCCCATTAACACAACATTTTCATATCTAGATGCGTTATGAATTTCGCCCCATAGCAGCTTACGGCACTCCCTATCAAGGTTTGGGGGCCTATAAATCAATGAAGCCTTTCTTTACTAATTTTTCTAATTCTTCCTCAATCGTTTCTTTGTGAAAGAATGGTACTGTCCTCGCTTTCGCGAACTTAGGGACAGCATAGATAGCTTTACTAGAATCTATTCTAAAATTATATAACATTTCTTCAGCACGTCTAATTTGTTAATTTTGGTAGTCATCTAAATCAGTAAAGTAAATTCCTACCGTTTTCATGAGATTGTTACCATACAAGTTGCTATTATGTGACTTCACTACATAAAGCACTTGTGATACCTCTAAATTATTATAGCTTACCGGCAAAGCAACCTTTCTCAAAAGGTTTATTTTCCAATTACCATATGCAGTTACCTTCCTCGAACATGGTTCAATGTGCCCTTTTACTGCCTCTACCCAGTCTTAGGATAATGTCGAGATGGAAGCCCCACCGACAAATTCAAAAGACACCGTTTTATTGTTAATGATAACTCATATTGTTCTGCCTTCATGGAAAACACTTTATCCTCTACGGCATATAAACTCTTTATATGTGATAAGTCTGGTGCACACACATTACCTAAAACACTGTAAGTTTCTGATCCCAGGGACACAGGCAAGAAGTTCCCCTTGTTATCTTGATCTTTAATTCCCAAATGAGCGAAATTGGCTTTCAACAAACTTAGCCAGAGCTCCAAAGAGATCTTTAGTGGGTTGAAAGGTTCCAACCTTCCCTGTGATGCCACCACCATGTTTACCCGCGCTGTTGCTACTTATTCATTCATTCATTCATTAAAGATTTGCCGGTACTTCCGGCCCGGGTCTTCTCCAGATGGTGACCCGGCGGTGGCCCCCGGGGCGGGGGTGTCGATCGTCTTCTTCATTCTTCTATCTTCTCTCTTGGGCCCTCCGGTTGGAGGGTAACTTCTTCTTCTATCTTGCACTGACTCCCCAAGTGGGGAGTGTCTTCTTTCTTTCTCGTCGGCAGGCATCGCAAGGTCAAGGGTCTTCAGGCACTTGTAGCTCCGTCAAATGTTGGTAGTGTGGCATTGGTTCTAGGTGATTCAGACTTTTACCTAGAAAGCGGTACAGGCTCCATTGGATTTTTTTTTTTTTTTTTTTTTTTTTTTTTTTTAAGCGGGGGGGGGGGAGAGGAGGTAGGGGAGTGAAAGAAGGAAGAGTAGGAGAGGTGATAGATGGAGCGTAGTGGCGACTCGTAGTTGTATGTGGCGGCGTCATCGAGGTGACTTAAGAAATCGTAATGACACGATTGCAAATTGAGACTCTATGACCGCGGGTTCAATCCCGGCCGGGGGTATGGGTCATCGAGGTGGTGGGTGGGCAGCCAGGATGGGGATGAGAGTTCCCAGGTCTTGGGTGGCGAGGTACACCAGCCGGGCTGCGGTGTCTTCTCGGTTCGGGTCCCCAGGCGCCATTGGGAAGTGCCTTCGTCGGAGTGGCACCGTCGCTGGACAGTCGAGGAGGTAGTGCACTAGTGGACCTGGGACCATCTGGTTGCAATGGCAGCAGCGCTCCTCTCGCACGCGGTCAATGAGTCTTCTGGCAGTAGGGTAGCCAAGTCGCAGCCGGTGGACCCCAACCTGCAACTTCCTGTCTAGCCTCCGCATGCTCGGCGGGGGCTCCCCACGGGTCGCCCTGTCATACCAGATCCGGCTCCGCGATGTGCCTGGCCCTGGTAGCGGGCGCCTGTTGCTACTGTTGTAGTAGTACAATCATCACCACTCTGCTGCACCATTCTGGGCTGCTAGTACTTCACTACTTCCGCACACAGTGGCTCCCATGATCCCATACTCGTCACCACTGTTATGGTTGTAGCTTAATAAAAGCCAGAGTAACAGTAACAAGTGTACTCTCCATGGCCCGGCTCAACAACAACACAGCTATAAATGAATGAACATAAACAGTATTTAATCTTCTCACTGCTCCCAACACCTTACAGTAACAATTGGTAGAAAGATGGGTTAATGAGAGAATAGGCAATGAGGAGGTAGAGGAGGTATGGGGTAGATTTAAAAATGTAGTATTAGAATGTTAGTGTGAAATTTGTAGATATAGGAGGGTGGGTGCGGGAGGGAAGAGAAGTGATTGTTGGAATGATGAGGTAAAGAGAGTGATAAGAGAGGAAATAGTTAATATATGAGAGGTTTTGCAAAGCAGGAAAGATGTAAGAAAGAGCATATGGAGAGAAAAAGAGTGGTTAAGAGAGGAGTAAGGAAATGTAAAAAGAAAGCAAATGAGAGTGGATGAGGTGTCAACAAATTTTGTTGAAAATAAGAAAAAGTTTTAGAGAGATAAATAAGTTGAGAGGGCCTATGGAATTAATGGATTTGACACATAAGACCAGAAGAGGAGAGTTATAAGATGGGGAGTCAGAGGTATCGGCAATATGGAGGGAATAATTTGAGGAATTGTTAAATGTTGATGAATAAGAGGGAAGCTGTGATTCCATGCATTGGCCAGGGAGGTATAGTGAGTATGGAAAAGGTGCAAGAGTCTGTATTTAAAATGAAAAGGGGGTAAGCAACTGGGATTCATAGGTCAAGACAGAAATTTTAAAGGCAGGTGGGGATACAGTTTTGGAATGATTGGTGCTTTTATTTAACAAATGTATCAAAACAGGTAAGGTACCTAGGAACTGGCAGAGAGCATGCATAGTACGTTTGTATAAAGGCAAACGGGATAAAAGAGAGCGTAAGACTTACAGGGAAAAAAGCTTGTTGAGAATACCTGGTAAGTTGTATGGTTGAGCTGTTATTGAAAGAATTAAGAGTCGGACGGAGAGCAGCATCGCAAATGAACAATAAGAAGGGTAGACATTATGAACACAGGTATAGTATGGTCTAATCATATAGGGTTTCAAAGTGGAACAAACTAAGCAATAGTATATAGCTTGTATTTCCTTCACCAGATATAATTTGCCAGATATAAACAAGTATGTACACTATGTACAGAGGTTGAATAGTAAGTGTACCACACGGAGACAAAAGCAGAAGCTAGAGAGAGTGCACCGTATCAAACAGCCGTTCAGGCAAGTCTGTCAATGCTTACCACAAGTGTACCACATTCCTTCAGCTTTGGCGGACTTGCCTGTGATTGGCCAATGAACCAAGGTACTGATGTAACGACGGGTACCCTATTGATCGTCAAACTCTTAGCACCTGGTTCGTTGGACTAAATGGGAGTGTGACATACACCGAATAAAACGTAACATACTCTTAGCATGTCACAGTAGAGGATGTGAAGACCAAGCGTTTGCATTAAAGCGTTTAAGTATATAATCATGAAGAAATTTTCATTGCATTACGGATTTGGAAAAGTATATGATAGTGTGAATACGGAAGCAATGTGGCATACTTTGTAAGTGTATGGAATAGGTGTGAGGGGGCTGAGAGCAGTTAAGAGTTTGTACGGGAATCGTTAGGCTCAGGTTAGAGTATTTAATTAAGTTAGGACGGAGAATATTTTCCACTAACAGTAGGCCTTAGACAGGGATGCATGATGTCAGCATGGTTTAATATATTTATAGATGGGGTTGTATAAGAAATAAATGCAGGGGGTGTTGGGGAGAGGTATGGAACTGGTGGGAGTTGTTAAAGTTGCCATCAGCTTTTGCTGATGACACTGTGCTTTTGGGTGATTCTCAAGAGAAGCTGAAAAGGTTGGTGAACGAATCTGGGAGGGTATGTGAAAGAAGATTTCAACTGAAAGGAGGAAACAGCAAAATTATGAGAGTAATAAAAAGTTTAAGCAATGATAGGCTGGATATCAGATAGGGAGGGAGTATGAAGGAAGTGAATATGTTGACATATTGGGGAGTGGACTTACAGTGGATGGGTATATGATAGAACAGGTAAACCATGGAACTGATGAGGGTAAAAAAAATATGAGTGGTACATTGAGGTACCTGTGGAGAAAAAGAACGTCATACATGGAGCCAAAAGAAAAGAAATGTATGAGAGTATTGTCATGCCAACGCTCTTATATAAGTGTGAAGCATGGGTTGGAGGCAGTGGGAAAGTCGTGACTGAGGGCAATGTGGTGTGAATATTATGCAGAGAACCAGTAGCTTGGAGATTAGGAGGTGAGAGATTTCTAAAAGTATTAATCAGAGGGCTGAACAGGGGTTTTGAGGTTCAGACTTTCAAAGAAGATGGAGCAAAATATGATGACATGGAGGGAGTATAAAACTGTAGTGGGGGGAAGGCGGGGTAGAAGTCGTCCTAGGAAATGTTAGAAGGAATAGAGAGGGTAAAGGAAGTTTAATGTGTGAAGTGCGTGGACATCCAGCAAGCGTATCTGAGCATATTAGAAAGGAGTGAATGCAAGCGGCTTTTATGACTTGACGTGCTGTTGGAGTTCGAGAAAAGTAATATTTATGAAGGGACTCAGGGAAACTGGTTAGCCGAACTTGAGTACAGGGGATAAAAAGTACAGCTCACACACTGTGAAGGAGGGGCGGGGATATTTGATGTCCTTATAAAAAGACAATGCTCTTGTGCTTAATAAACCGAAATTGCCGAATAGGCCGAACTCCCTTTTAAAAACTGGAATTCTCGAAAATTTATTTTTACAGATCTATAGATATATTTTTCTCATTGAGAGGTATTAAGAAGTTTTATTTTTGGGCTAAACCGAAGTTACAAACATCAACTCGCCTAACTGAGCCTAACCTAATTTTTTAACTAAATTCTTCGACTATACATTCCATGGATTAATTTAAATTTATCTAATATTAATTATTATAAATGACAAATATTTTTTTCGTTATGTTCAGATTGATTTTTCGCAAATTTTCAGCATAAACAAATTTTCAGTCTGCTTATTAGCAGATAACGCTCTGGCCGAATAGGTTAAACTCGATACGACTTATATATGCCTTACAGAATAGGTAAAACTTGCGATTTTGGCTTAAATAGTTACGCTCTTCTTGCTGAATAAGGCAAGGGAAAATTTGTGTATGCAATAATTTCGCAAAAATCATTCTGAACCTAACGAAAAAAATATACATCATTGTTTGTTTATTATTAAATTACTGTAAACTTGTAGATGAATGGTTCAGAGAACCGATACGTTGATAAATTAGACGCAAGTGTAACTCTCAAGATTGATACACTGACCACATCGACTCAAGGTTGAGGGACTGATTACCTCATTCTTCTCCTGTTCTTCACGATTCTCCTTTGTATGGACTGATGAAGCCACTGTGTGGCGAAACGTTTCCTCAATAAAGATACCCAAGAGTTGCACATGTCTAATTTATTGTAAACTTATCTAAAATATATTTAGTTGGATTAGGGTAAATTAAATTGCGTTTGTTATAATAAGGTTAGGTAAGCTTTCTAAGGTTCTTTTGGTACAAAATTATTAATTCTTATATTAACATAAATGAAAAAAATTATGTTTAAACGTATAAGAGAAAATTTTAGTAAACTAAATTTTAAATGAGTTCTTGTTAATTGACCAATTTTACCTCTTCGACACGACATATATATATATATATATATATATATATATATATATATATATATATATATATATATATATATATATATATATATATATATATATATATATATATATATATATATATATATATATATATATATATATATATATATATATATATATATATATATATATATATATATATATATATATATATATATATATATATATATATATATATATATATATATATATATATATATATATATATATATATATATATATATATATATATATATATATATATATATATATGTCGTGCCGAATAGGCAGAACTTGCGATCTTGGCTTAAATAGCAACGCTCATCTTGCCATATAGGACAAGCGAAAATTTGTGTATGCAATAATTTCGCCAAAATCATTCTGAACCTAACGAAAAAAATATATTTCACTGTGTTTGTTTAGTATTAAATTATTGTAAACAAATCTAAAATATATTTAGTTGGGTTAGGCTAAAATAAATTGTTCTTGTTATAATAAGGTTAGGTAAGTTTTCTAAGATTCTTTTGGAGCAAAATTAAAAATTTTTACATTAACATTAATGAAAAAAATATATCTTTAAACGTATAAGAGAAAATTTTAGAAAGGACTTAATTTTAAATGAGTTCTTGCTAATTGACCAGTTTTACATATTCGGCACGACATATATATATATATATATATATATATATATATATATATATATATATATATATATATATATATATATATATATATATATATATATATATATATATATAATATACTGTAAAAATTAATAATTTTGCACCACTTTAATTTAGCCTAATCCAACTAAATGTGTTTTATATAAGTTTACAACAATATAATGATAATCAAACACAAATATATTTTTGTTAGGATCAGAATGATTTTTGCGAAATTATTGCATACACAAATTTTCCCCTGCCTTATTCGGCAGGAAGAACGTTGCTAATTAAGCCAAAATCGCACGTTTTACCTATACGGCATGAAATCGTCGCAAACTAAACCAACTCCAGTCTAACAAACTCCAAGGTGGAGGACTATTTTTTATTTCCTTCCATTTTTTCTTTTTTTCGTTCCAGCCACTAAAAAATTATTTGAAAGTTAAGACACATGTGCAACATCTGGCTGTCTTTATTGTAGACGTTTCGCCATCCAGTGGCTTTATCAATACAGATTCTTGGACATAATTAGAAAACAGAAGAACTATATACAAAAGATGAGGTAATCAGTCCCTCAGCCTTGGAGGTGGTGTTTACAGCACCGTGGTTGTAGAGATTCTGAAGCACAGGTAAGGAGACTGGCGCTTATATAGGCGTCAGTGAATAGGGACGTGTAGCAGACGGGGACATAGTCACTGGTAGGCGGGATTCCCCAGTGGAAGTAGGTCCTTCCCAAATTGATTGTGTGCAAGACAGGTATACAATACCGACAAGATGAAAGTTAAGACACTTGTGCAACATCCGGTTATCTTTATTGTAGACGTTTCGCCATCCAGTGGCTTTATCAATACGTGTCTTGCACAACTTGTCAACTGCAACATCATGGAATCTTGATTCAGAGGACATCTACATGACCTTCACGGCTGCTACAACTAACCCATCAATTTGGGAAGGACCTACTTCCACTGGGGAATCCCGCCTACCAGTGACTATGTCCTCGTCTGCTACACGTCCCTATTCACTGACGCCTATATAAGCGCCAGTCTCCTTACCTGTGCTTCAGAATCTCTACAACCACGGTGCTGTAAACACCACCTCCAAGGCTGAGGGACTGATTACCTCATCTTTTGTATATAGTTCTTCTGTTTTCTAATTATGTCCAAGAATCTGTATTGATAAAGCCACTGGATGGCGAAACGTCTACAATAAAGATAACCAGATGTTGCACAAGTGTCTTAACTTTCATCTAGGAATAGTTAGCGATATTGGTTTTGGCGGGAAAATAATGAAGTCCAAGTGTAGTAATATTATGAGTTGCAGAGAAACTAGTAATAAGCAGAATGAGGCGGATATTGAAAAGCCAGTGGCACTAGGTGACAAGGACAGTAATAGGTTTAGCTGAAAAACAGAAATCAGCAGGAAGGGTAAAGGGAAAGGAGGGCCTTTAAATATATATTATACAGTCATAGTGCTAGGAATAAGATGGACGAGTTGAGATTAGTTGTTAGTGCAGGTAATATTGATGTATTTTCCGTAACAGAGATATTGTTTAATTAAAAAAGTCGGGACATACCTGCTGAATGTCACATTCAGGGTTTTAAATTCTTCCAAGTAGATGGAAGTATCGGGAAGGAGAGTGGGCTCTATGTCCGAGATGGAACGTTGCTCTATGTCCGAGATCGCTTGAACTGTTGCATAAAAACTGGTATTAAGTCTGAAGTAACACATACAGAGTCTGTCTGGATAAAATTTTCAGAGGGGCATGAAAAATTGATTCTAGGAGTGATATACCGTCTCCCAAACTTAGATGTGGACCAAGGGAGACTGGAAGGAAATCGTTAAGGCCACAAGGCAAGATAATGTAGTAATTCTAAGGGAATTTAACTTGAGTCATATTGATTAGAATTTCTTAACTGGGAATTTAGAATCTAACGACTTCTTAGAAGTAGTTAAGGATTGTTTTTTGAAGCATTTTGTGACAGAACCTACATTGGGGGAAATAACCTGCTTGACTTGGTTCTGGCGAACAAGGAAACCCTTGTTAATAATATAGAAATTACAGAGGAACTCGGCACAAGTGATCACAAATCAATTACTTTTAGCACTGAATGGAAGTATGATAGCAGGGATAATTCAGTAATGGTCCCAGATTTCCACATAGCAGATTACAATGGGCTTAGAGAACACATAACATCTGTGGCCTGGGGTAACGAAGAGTCCTATCAGTATGACAGCTTTCTTAACACAATACATGCTTCCCAAAGAACATTTATCACATACAAAGATATTAGATCGAATAGAAATGACCCAAAATGGATGAATAATAGGATCAAATATATTTTAGAACAGAAAAAAAGGAATTTATAAGTGCATCATATGAGGTGAGGGTCATCTTATGAATCAGTATATTGACATTAACAGGGACGTTAAAAAGAGGATAAGAAAAGCTAAACGGGACTACAAAATTAAAGTTGCTAGGGATTCAAAAACTAACCCAAAAAGCTTTTTCTAGGTTTATAGAACAACATTTAGAGATAAGATAGGTCCCCTTAAAAATAACACTGGGCATCTCACTGACAAGGAGAATGAAATGTGCTCTATTTTTAATAATTATTTTCTTTCGGTTTTTACTCAGGAAGACATAAGAACATAAGAATGTAGGAACACTGCAGAAGGCCTACTGGCCCATACGAGGCAGGTCCTTATCAAAACGACATCTACCTAAAGCTACTCAAGAAATAACTCCCGTACCCCTTGACACCAATCAAACCCAGCCCCTCCCACTCATATATTTGTCCAGTCTCTTCTTAAAGCTACCCAAGGTCCTAACCTCTATCAGCCCACTAGGAAGACTGTTCCACGCATCTACAACTCTGTTAGAAAACCAGTACTTACCTATGTCCTTTCTAAATCTAAATTTATCCAACTTAAATCCATTATTCCTGGTTCTTACCTGGTTCGACACCCTCAGTACTTTATTAATGTCTCCCTTGTTTATGCCCGTCATCCACTTATACAATTCAATGATATCTCCCCTCATTCTACGCCTCTCCAGAGAGTGGAGATTTAAGGCTTTAAGTCTATCTTCATACGGGAGGTTCCTTACACAGTAAATCATTTTAGTCATTCTTCTCTGTATGTTCTCTAATGAGTCTATGTCCATCCTGTAGTAAGGGGACCAAAACTGAGCAGCATAATCCAAATGAGGCCTCACTAGTGATGTATAGAGCTGCAAAATAACTTTTGGATTTCTGTTACTTATACTTCTTGAGATAAATCCAAGTAATCTGTTGGCCTTGTTGCGCACACTGAGGCATTGCTGTCTTGGCTTTAGATTTCTGCTTACCATGACTCCCAAGTCTTTTTCACATTCTGTATGACCAAGCTCTACTTCACCTAGATTATAGCTTCGAGGGTTATTTTCATTACCAAGGGCAAGTACCTTACACTTATCCACATTAAACTTCATCTGCCATTTCTCAGACCAAGACATTAATTTGTTCAAATCGTCCTGGAGTTCATTGATATCCTCCTCAGAGTGAATTATACGGCCTATCTTTGTATCATCACCAAACTTACTCATTAAGAGGGACATTAAAAAGGGGATAAGAAAAGCTAAAAGAGACTATGAAATTAAAGTTGCTAGGGATTCTAAAACTAACCCAAAAAGTTTTTTCCAGGTCTATAGAACAAAAGTCAGAGATAAGATAGGTCCCCTTAAAAATAACTATGGGCATCTTACTGACAAAGAGAATGAAATGTGCTCGATTTTAAATAATTATTTTCTCTCGGTTTTTACACAGGAAGACACTAATAATATTCCGGTAATTAATTTTTATAGTGGATCAGAAGAAGATAAATTATGTAACATCACAGTCACTAGTGAAATGGTTGTGAAGCAGATAGACAGACTGAAGCAAAATAAGTCACCGGGTCCTGATGAGGTTTTTTCAAGGGTTCTAAAGGAATGCAAAATGGAAGTCTGTGAACCATTAACTAATATTTTTAATTTATCTCTTCAAACAGGTGCAGTGTCTGATATGTGGAAGATGGCTAATGTAATTCCTATTTTTAAAACAGGGGACAAGTCGTTACCGTCAAATTACCGCCCCAATAAGCCTGACCTCAATTGTAGGCAAATTACTAGAGTCAATTATAGCAATATAAACACAAATGCAGTATAATGTGATCCTTTATTGACTACGTTTCGCCCACACAGTGGGCTTTTTCAAGTCACAAACAGAACTACCTGGGGTGGAAGGAACGCGAGTATTTATAGTCCGGCTGAGGTCAGGTGAAGAATGCTGCATCTGATGATGTACCGAGTTGGGTTGTAGAGTCTAAAAACTTGGGTAGCTTGGAAAGGAGACTGGACAAGTTTGTGAGCAGACCTTCTACAGTGTTCTTATGTGGGATAGCGATGAAGAAGTTTCTTGGCAAGTGGTTCAGCTATGTTATAGAAGCCACTATTCTGGTTGAAGTTGTCGGATATAGAAATAAGTGATGATTCCAGGATTCTTCGGTATTGAGTGTTGTCTTCTGTGGCGATAAGTCTTGAGTTTCTGTAGTTTATCAAGTGGTTGTGTGAATTACGGTGTTGTACGCAGGCATTCCTTGTGTCGTCAGACCTGCTTGCGTATTGGTGTTCTGAAATACGTGTTTGGAGGTCCCTTGATGTTTCGCCCACGTATAACTCGTTGCAGTCATTACAAGGGATTATGTATACCCCTGCAGAGGATGGAGGCTTGTCCTGCCTACTACTGGTGATGTCCTTGATGGTCGTGGTTGTGGAGGTAGATACTTGGAATGATGTTTTATTATAAGAAGCCATCTCGATAAGCATAGCTTGATTAATGATACTCAGCATGGATTCACAAGAGGCCGGTCTTGTCTAACTAATTTATTAACTTTCTTCAGTAAAGCTTTTGAGGCTGTTGACCACGATAAAGAATTTGATATTATTTACTTAGATTTTAGTAAGGCATTTGATAGAGTTCCGCACCAAAGACTGTTGAAGAAAGTAGCAGCTCATGGCATTGGGGGAAGGGTGCTCTCGTGGATCGAATCATGGCTCACAGACAGGAAGCAGAGAGTGTCCATAAATGGGGTTAAATCCGAGTGGGGATCAGTAACAAGTGGCGTTCCACAGGGATCAGTCTTGGGCCCGTTGTTGTTTATAATATATATCAATGATCTTGATGAAGGAATTACTAGTGATATGAGCAAATTCGCCGATGACACGAAGATAGGTAGGATAATTGATTCAAACGTAGATGTTAGGGAACTTCAGGAGGATTTAGACAAACTCTACTCTTGGTCAGAAAAGTGGCAGATGCAGTTCAATGTAGATAAATGCAAGGTTCTGAAGCTCGGGAGTGTCCATAACCCTAGCACTTATAAGTTAAATAATGTAGAACTTAGCCATACAGATTGCGAAAAGGACTTGGGGGTTATGGTAAGCAGCAACCTTAAACCAAGACAGCAATGCCTAAGCGTACGTAATAAGGCAAATAGATTACTGGGATTTATATCAAGAAGTGTAAGCAACAGAAGTCCAGAGGTCATACTGCAGCTTTATACATCATTAGTAAGGCCTCACCTAGATTATGCAGCTCAATTCTGGTCTCCATATTACAGAATGGACATAAATTCGTTAGAAAACATTCAGCGTAGGATGACTAAATTAATACATAGCATTAGAAATCTTCCTTATGAAGAAAGATTGAAGACTCTTAAGTTACATTCACTTGTTAGACGAAGAATGAGGGGAGACCTGATCGAAGTGTATAAGTGGAAGATAGGTATTAATAAAGGGGATATTAACAAGGTCTTGAGGATATCTCTCCAAGAGAGAACCCGCAGTAATGGATTTAAATTAGATAAGTTTAGATTTAGAAAGGACATAGGAAAGTATTGGTTTGGAAATAGGGTAGTTGATGAGTGGAACAGTCTACCTAGTTGGGTTATTGAGGCTAGGACTTTGGGTAGTTTCAAATTTAGGTTGGATAAATACATGAGTGGGAGGGGTTGGATTTGAGTGGGACTTGCACATCAGAGCTTATTTCTTGGGTAGCATTGAAAATTGGGTTGGTCAAATGTTTGTTAGTGGGATGAATTGTAAAGGACCTGCCTAGTATGGGCCAACAGGCCTGCTGCAGTGTTCCTCCTTTCTTATGTTCTTATGTTCTTATGTTCTTATAAATCCAAGTAATCTGTTGGCCTTGTTGCGCACACTGAGGCACTGCTGTCTTGGCTTTAGATTTCTGCTTACCATGACTCCCAAGTCTTTTTCACATTCTGTATGACCAAGCTCTACTTCACCTAGATTATAGCTTCGAGGGTTATTTTCATTACCAAGGGCAAGTACCTTACACTTATCCACATTAAACTTCATCTGCCATTTCTCAGACCAAGACATTAATTTGTTCAAATCGTCCTGGAGTTCATTGATATCCTCCTCAGAGTGAATTATACGGCCTATCTTTGTATCATCAGCAAACTTACTCATGTCACTAGTAATCCCTTCATCAAGGTCATTAATGTAAATTATGAACAAGAGAGGGCCTAAAACTGATCCTTGTGGAACGCCACTAGTGACTAATCCCCATTCAGATTTCACTCCATTAATGGTAACTCTCTGCTTTCTATTGGTAAGCCATGCCTCAATCCATGCTAGAACTTTACCTCCTATACCATGAGCTGCCACTTTTCTTAAGAGTCTCTTGTGAGGTACTCTGTCGAAGGCTTTACTAAAATCCAAATAAACAATATCATATTCCTTATCACTGTCAACTGCCTCAAATGTTCTATTGAAGAACGTCAGTAAGTTTGTCAGGCAGGAACGACCTCTCGTGAATCCATGCTGAGATTCATTTATCAAGTTATGCTCTTCAAGGTGACTTCTGATAATGTCAGCTATAATTGATTCTAATAACTTGCCCACTATAGATGTCAGGCTTATTGGACGGTAATTTGAAGGAGTGGACTTATCCCCTGATTTGAATATAGGAACCACATTAGCCATCTTCCACATCTCTGGCACAACACTGGTAAGGATGGACGCATTGAATACACTCGTTAATGGCTGACTAAGCTCCATCTTGCATTCCTTAAGTACCCTTGAAAACAACTCATCGGGTCCCGGGGACTTATTTTGTTTCAGTTTGTCTATCTGTTTAATAACCATGTCCCTCGTGACAGTAATATTAGTTAACTTAAATTCATCAGGAACTAAATAATTGTTAATTACTGGAATCTCATTTACATCTTCCTGTGTAAAAACTGACAAAAAATAGTCATTAAATAAGGAACACATTTCCAGTTCATTATCCGTCAGCTGTCCATTCCCAGATTTCAGAGGTCCTACTTTTTCCTTCACCTTCGTCCTATACACTTGAAAGAACCCCTTTGGATTAGTCTTTGATTCATTAGCAACTCTAATTTCATAGTCACGTTTAGCCTTTCTAATCGCCTTTTTTACTTCTCTTTTAAGCTGAACATATTGGTCAGTAAGGTTAACCTCTCCTCTTCTGATGCGCCTATAAATTCCCCTTTTCTCCCCTAATAGATGCTTTAGCCTCCTGTTAACCCATTTGGGATCGTTATTATTAGACCTAATTTCTCTCTGGGGAATGTATATACTCTGGGCACTGTGTACATTATTAAGAAAACAATCATAAAAGCAGATCCCTTCATATTCATAAGTATGATTATCGTCAATAAAATCATTAGCTAGATAACCCCAATCAAGATTAGACAGATGTTCCCTAAGTCCATTATAATCGGCAGAACGAAAATCGGGGATTTTTACTGTATTATCATTATTCTTGCATTCCCAATTAATGCTAAAGGTGATGGATTTGTGATCACTTGCGCCAAGCTCTTCAGTGATCTCCAGATTATTCACGAGTGTTTCCTTATTTGACAAGACTAGGTCTAGCAAATTATTACCCCTGGTAGGTTCAGTTACACTCTGTTTCAGAAAACAGTCCTGAACTGTTTCCATGAAGTCACTGGACTCTAGATTACCTGTCAAAGAATTCCAGTCAATTTGGCTAAAGTTAAAGTCCCCTACTATGACTACGTTACTGTGTCCAGAAGCCCTAACAATTTCGTCCCAAAGAAGTCTCCCTCTATCGTGATCCAAGCCTGGAGGTCGGTATATTACACCTAGAATTAGTTTTTCTTGACCCTCCACGAACTCTACCCAAACAGACTCTGTTACTGCTCCATCTATTTTTATACCTGTTTTTATGCAACAATTAATATTTTCTCGAACATACAATGCAACTCCTCCCCCCTTCCCATTACATCTATCCACATTGAATAACTTAAATCCCTGAATATTACACTCAGCAGTCATATCCCGACTCTTTAAATCATACCACGTTTCAGTTAATGCAATGATATCAAAGTTCCCAGCACATGCTACCAAACGTAGTTCATTAATTTTATTTCTTGCACTTCGACTGTTAGCATAAAATACCATCATATGTTTTTTCTTCTGCACATTTTTCCTATTCATCTTTGTTTTTACACAATTTCTGAAATTATCATTACCCAGAGTTACTCCATGACAGTTACTATTAAGATTCTTAATATCAGAGCATAAGTCAATATATCCATACTCATTATTAATCATTTCTAAACCCATACCTCTAACTAATCCTAGTTTAAAGTCCTAACAACCCCCTCAACTGAGTTAGCAAGAAAACCCACACCTGCCCTGGATAAGTGAACCCCATCCCTGGCATACATGTCATTTCGGCCATAGAAGTTGTCCCAGTTGTCAATGAATGGTACTGCATTATCCTTACAGTGTTTATCCAGCCAACAATTAATACCAATTGCTCTGGACAACCATTCATTACCAACACCTCTTCTTGGCAAAATGCCACATATAACAGGGCGCCCCCCCTTCTTCCTAATCATGTCTATAGCTGTCCTGAACTTTCTAACTAAATCCTCACTTCTACGCTTGCCTACATCATTGCCTCCAGCACTGAGGCAAATAATAGGATTGATCCCATTACCGTTCATGATGTTGTCAAGCCGGCTAACAATGTCCTCCATCCCAGCCCCAGGAAAGCATACCCTTTGTCTCCTACTCCTGTCCTTCAAGCAGAATGCCCTATCCATGTATCTAACCTGGCTATCCCCAACAACAACAATATTCTTACCTTCCTTGTTGTCGTTCGTCGTGACGATCCCAGTAGTAGACTCACATTCGTCGGGTAGCACCGAGAATGCGTTGGAGGTTTCCACGGGAGTTTCCACAGCAGTCTCTTTCTTCTTCATCGTTTCTGGCTTTCCATTCGTCTTCTTGATCGTCAACTTCGTCGTCCCCTGCTGTCCAGCCACTGACCACGATCCCTTCTTGACCTGAGGACTCGAAACAGGAGGACTACTACGAATCCTCTTGTTTTCCTCGGTCAATCGCCGTATCTCCATCTTCGCTGCCCTCAATTCTTCCTTAAGTTGCTGGTAAAGTTGCTCGATGGAGGGCATCTTGGTTCAGTCCACGGGAGCAAACAAGACACTTCTTCACAGAGTTAAGTACAGGTCAGCACTCAAAGTACAGGTCACCACTCAAGAGCACACAAACAGGTCTTCACAGAGCTAAGTACACGTCACCACTGAGCAGTCACTCTTCTGGAGAAGAGCTGATAAGAATGAAACGTATACCAACACAGTGGAGCCTTTTTCAAGTCGCACAGGTGATATTGGAAGTCACTACGGAGAGGTAAGGCAGGAAGACTCCCTTAAGAACATAAGAATGTAGGAACACTGCAGAAGGCCCATTGGCCCATACGAGGCAGGTCCTTATCAAAACGACATCTACCTAAAGCTACTCAAGAAACAACTCCCGTACCCCCCAACACCAATCAAACCCAGCCCCTCCCACTCATATATTTGTCCAGTCTCTTCTTAAAGCTACCCAAGGTCATAAACCTCTATCACCCCACTGGGAAGACTGTTCCACGCATCTACAACTCTGTTAGAAAACCAGTACTTACCTATGTCCTTTCTAAATCTAAATTTATCCAACTTAAATCCATTATTCCTGGTTCTTACCTGGTTCGACACCCTCAGTACTTTATTAATGTCTCCCTTGTTTATGCCCGTCATCCACTTATACACTTCAATGATATCTCCCCTCATTCTACGCCTCTCCAGAGAGTGGAGATTTAAGGCTTTAAGTCTATCTTCATACGGGAGGTTCCTTACACAGTAAATCATTTTAGTCATTCTTCTCTGTATGTTCTCTAATGAGTCTATGTCCATCCTGTAGTAAGGGGACCAAAACTGAGCAGCATAATCTAAATGAGGCCTCACTAGTGATGTATAGAGCTGTAAAATAACTTTTGGACTTCTGTTACTTATACTTCTTGAGATAAATCCAAGTAATCTGTTGGCCTTGTTGCGCACACTGAGGCACTGCTGTCTTGGCTTTAGATTTCTGCTTACCATGACTCCCAAGTCTTTTTCACATTCTGTATGACCAAGCTCTACTTCACCTAGATTATAGCTTCGAGGGTTATTTTCATTACCAAGGGCAAGTACCTTACACTTATCCACATTAAACTTCATCTGCCATTTCTCAGACCAAGACATTAATTTGTTCAAATCGTCCTGGAGTTCATTGATATCCTCCTCAGAGTGAATTATACGGCCTATCTTTGTATCATCAGCAAACTTACTCATGTCACTAGTAATCCCTTCATCAAGGTCATTAATGTAAATTATGAACAAGAGAGGGCCTAAAACTGATCCTTGTGGAACGCCACTAGTGACTAATCCCCATTCAGATTTCACTCCATTAATGGTAACTCTCTGCTTTCTATTGGTAAGCCATGCCTCAATCCATGCTAGAACTTTACCTCCTATACCATGAGCTGCCACTTTTCTTAAGAGTCTCTTGTGAGGTACTCTGTCGAAGGCTTTACTAAAATCCAAATAAACAATATCATATAAGAACATAAGAATGTAGGAACACTGCAGAAGGCCTACTGGCCCATACGAGGCAGGTCCAAGTCTCCTACCGGCTTAAGCCAATGCACCCAACCTAGTCAGGTCAGGTCACATTGACTTAAGGGAGGAACACGGCAACCGACCTGGTAGCACAAGCTATCAGGTCTAACTCACACCCACCCACATCTACTCATGTATTTATCCAACCTATTTTTAAAGCTACACAACGTTCTGGCCTCTATAACGGTACTTGGGAGTTTGTTCCACTCATCCACAACTCTATTACCAAACCAGTACTTTCCTATATCCTTCCTGAATCTGAATTTTTCCAACTTAAAACCATTGCTGCGAGTCCTGTCTAGGCTAGATATTTTCAGCACACTATTTACATCCCCTTTATTTATTCCTGTCTTCCATTTATACACCTCAATCATATCCCCCCTAATTCTACGTCTTTCTAGAGAGTGCAGATTCAGGGCCCTTAGTCTATCCTCATAGGGAAGGTTTCTGATACATGGGATCAACTTTGTCATCCTCCTTTGTACATTTTCCAGAGAATTTATATCCATTCTGTAATACGGTGACCAAAACTGTGCAGCATAATCTAAATGAGGCCTAACCAAGGATGTATAGAGTTGAAGAACAACCTGAGGACTCCTATTATTTATGCTTCTTGATATGAAGCCAAGGATTCTATTAGCTTTATTGCGAACACTTATGCACTGTTGTCTTGGTTTCAGATTACTGCTAACCAGAACTCCTAAATCTTTTTCGCAATCCGTAATATTAAGATCTACATTATTTAGTTTATATGTGGCATGGTTATTGTCCTGTCCAACATTTAGAACTTTGCATTTGTCTATATTAAACTGCATCTGCCACTTCTCCGACCACTGCATCAGTCTATTCAAATCTTCCTGGAGTGCTCGAATGTCCTCGTCAGAATGAATTCGACGGCCTATTTTGGTGTCATCGGCAAACTTGCCGATGTCGCTCTTTATGCCCTCATCTATGTCGTTTATGTAGATTGTGAACAGCAGGGGGCCCAACACTGACCCCTGTGGAACACCGCTCGTGACGCTTCCCCACTCTGATTTCTCCCCATTTATGCAAACTCTCTGCTGCCTATTTGTCAACCATGCCTCTATCCAGGAAAAAATTTCTCCTCCTATTCCATGTGCTTTAATTTTCCTCAATAGTCTCTGATGTGGGACCCTGTCAAAAGCCTTACTGAAGTCCATATACACAATATCATATTCATTACCATGATCTACCTCCTCAAATACCTTAGTGAAAAAAGTTAATAAATTCGTAAGGCAGGAACGCCCCTTTGTAAAACCATGCTGAGATTCGTTGATTAATTTATGCTTTTCAAGGTGGCTACGAACTGCCTCGGCAATTATTGATTCCATAAATTTTCCCACTATGGAGGTTAGGCTTATTGGTCTATAGTTCGAAGCTAAGGACCTGTCACCTGTTTTGAAAATAGGTATCACATTTGCCATTTTCCACTTATCTGGCACCATGCCAGTTTGTAGTGATATGTTGAAAAGATTAGCCAAAGGTGTGCTAAGCTCCTCTTTACATTCCTTTAGAACCCTTGCATACAGTTCATCAGGGCCTGGGGATTTGTTAGGTTTTAATTTATCTATTTGCCTAAGGACCATGTCACTTGTGACCCTAATAGTGCACAGTTTATTATCGTCCTGTTCTACATAATTTATCATTACTGGAATATCGCTGGTATCCTCCTGTGTAAAAACTGAGAGGAAGTATGTGTTAAAAATTCTACACATTTCCTTATCACTGTCAGTGAGCTGACCCGAGGAACTTTTGAGTGGGCCTATCTTGTCCCTGATCTTACTTCTGTATACCTGAAAGAATCCTTTTGGGTTAGTCTTCGATTCTCTTGCAACTTTAACC
This sequence comes from Cherax quadricarinatus, assembly GCF_038502225.1. NCBI lineage: Eukaryota > Metazoa > Arthropoda > Malacostraca > Decapoda > Parastacidae > Cherax > Cherax quadricarinatus. The sequence goes on along the minus strand of NW_027197686.1, from coordinate 29,482 downwards.
TCATAATCTCTTTTTGCTTTTCTAATTCCCTTTTTTATTTCTCTCTTTAACTGAATATATCGATTTCTTAATTGCCCCTCTCCTCTTTTGATTTGCCTATATATGCCTCTCTTTTGACCAATCAGATATTTTAATCTATTGTTCATCCATTTAGGATCATTTTTGTTTGATCTGATTTCCCTATTTGGAACATAATTTGACTGAGCAGCTAGAACTATGCCCTGGAAAGCATCATATCGGCAACCATCACCACCTACCTGACCCTTAGTCAGGTCATTCCAGTTCAGCCCACCTAAGTAATTTTTCAGTCCTATGAAATCAGCCAAGCGAAAGTCAGGGACGGAGACTTGATTGCCATTATTAGGGGAATTCCATGATATATTAAAACTGAGTGATTTGTGATCACTTTCCCCAAGCTCATCATTAACCTCAAGATTATTAATTAGTGTTTCCCTACTGGCAAGAACCAAGTCAAGGAGGTTATTTCCCCTAGTTGGCTCTGTCACAAACTGTTTTAAAAAACAATCCTGGATCGTATCAAGAAAGTCACCTGACTCTAAATTTCCTGTCAAATTGCTCCAGTCAATCTGTCTATAGTTGAAATCTCCCATTAGCACAACATTTTCGTATGTAGATGCCTTACGAATTTCGTCCCATAGAAGTTTACTGCACTCCCTATCAAGATTTGGGGCCCTGTAAATCACACCCAAAATTAGTTTTTCTCGGCCCTCGAGAAGCTGTAACCAAACAGATTCAGTGGCTGACGCTTCTAATTTAATATCTTGTCTAACACAACAATTTAAATTGTCTCTGACATACATCGCTACTCCACCACCTTTCCTGTTGACCCTGTCAGTGTGGAATAATTTATAGCCTTGTATGTGACATTCAGAGGGCATCTCTCTATCTTTCAGATTGAGCCAGGTCTCTGTTATAGCAATAATATCTATGTTTCCTGCACTTGCAATTAATCTTAGCTCATCTATCTTATTTCTTACACTCCTGCTATTAGTATAGTAAACCTTAAGGGAGCTAGTCCCTTGCTGCCCTCTGCTGTCCCCCTTTGTTTGCTGACCTGATCTATTGTCTTTATTTATAACTTCATGCTGAATGCCTTTTATACATTTACTGTTTCCAACCCTAGTGTTGCAACCTGCTTGTTTCCCACACACACCCATACCTCTATCTTCCATCAGTTTAAAATCATAGGCATTTCACCAATGGCCTTCTCAATCGAGTCTGCAAGTGCTACCACCCCAGCCCCAGAGAGATGTACCCCATCCCTTGCATACATATCATGTTTGCCATAAAAGTTGTTCCAGTTGTCAATGAATGGGATTGCAAGTTCCTTGCAGTATCTGTCTAGCCAGCAATTTACACCAATTGCCCTAGACAACCATTCATTTCCTACTCCCCTTCTAGGCAAGATGCTACATATGATTGGGATCCCTCCCTTAGACTTAATGAAATCTATAGCTGACCTGTACTTATCTAGCAGCTCTTCTCTCCTACCCTTCCCAATATCATTTCCACCAGCACTGAGACAGATAATGGGCTTGTTCCCATTACCTGACATGATATTATCCAGCCTGTTGACAATGTCCCCAACACCAGCTCCAGGGAAGCACACTCTATCTCTCATCTTCTTATTCCTATTACAAAAAGCACGGTCAATATATCTTACCTGAGAGTCACCAACCACAAGAATGCGCTTACCTCCATTAGCAGGGGCAGTAGTACCCTTACCTTCACTGGCCACTGAAGTACATTCATCCTGAAGAACAGAGAAGCGATTTCCTACCTTCAGATCTTCACTCTTAACTTTCCTTACTCTGATGCGCCTCCCATTACTGTGAACCACTCGCCACTTGTAGCAGGTGCTGGGCTGCACCTCACTGCTGGTAGCCGTTGCTACCTCCCCAACTACAGCCTCCTCACAGCGAGAGACAGACTGCACCTCACTGCTAGAAGCCTCATTCCCCACAACTCCAGCCACCTCACACTCTCTCCCAGACCCATTGAGGTGGACCTTCAGCCTCCTAATCTCCTCCTGGAGAAGCAAGACCTCCTCCTTCAACTCTCCAACCTCAATTTTTAAAACACTGCAGAAGCAAGCCATGCTTTGTAACCGTCCACGCTAATCCCCAAAGCAGCTCAGGGTCTGTGACCTGGGGTTCATGCAACGGCTGGGGAAATGGGAGGCTTCTACGTCCGATCCAAGGAAGGGGAGGATAGATCTAATTCCTTGGATCATGAGCCCCTCACGAGTATCATTGAACTGCCGTTGAGAGGTCGAGAGGGTCGAGAGGTCGAGAGTCTCTTGTGAGGTACTCTATCGAAGGCTTTGCTAAAATCCAAATAAACAATATCATATTCTTTGTCACTGTCAACTGCCTCAAATGTTCTACTGAAGAACGTCAGTAAATTTGTCAGGCAGGAACGACCTCTCATGAATCCATGCTGAGATACATTTATCAAGCTATGCTCTTCAAGGTGACTTCTAATAATGTCAGCTATAACTGATTCTAATAACTTGCCCGCTATAGATGTCAGGCTTATTGGACAGTAATTTGAAGGAGTGGACTTATCCCCTGATTTGAATATAGGAACCACATTAGCCATCTTCCACAACTCTGTCACAAAACCGGTAAGGATGGACGCATTAAACACACTCGTTAATTAATGGCTAACTAAGCTCCATCTTGCATTCCTTAAGTACCATGGAAAACAGCTCATCAGGTCCCGGGGACTTATTTTGCTTCAGTTTGTCTATCTGTTTAATAATCATGTTACTCGTGACAGTAATATTAGTTAATTTAAATTCATCAGGAACTAAATTGTGAATCACTAGAATCTCATTTACATCTTCCTGTGTAAAAACTGACAAAAAATAGTCATTAAATAAGGAACACATTTCCAGTTCGTTATCCGTCAGCTGTCCATTCCCAATTTCAGAGGTCCTACTTTTTCCTTCACCTTCGTCCTATACACTTGAAAGAACCCCTTTGGATTAGTCTTTGATTCATTAGCAACTCTAATTTCATAGTCACGTTTAGCCTTTCTAATCCCCATTTTTACTTCTCTTTTAAGCTGAAAATATTGGTCAGTAAGGTTAACCTCTCCTCTTCTGATGCGCCTATAAATTCCCCTTTTCTCCCCTAATAGATGCTTTAATCCTGTTAACCCATTTGGGATCGTTATTATTAGACCTAATTTCTCTCTGGGGAATGTATATACTCTGGGCACTGTGTACATTATTAAGAAAAAATCATAAAAGCAGATCCCTTCATAATCATAAGTATGATCATCGTCAATAAAATCATTAGCTAGATAACCCCAATCAAGATTAGACAGGTGTTCCCTAAGTCCATTATAATCGGCAGAACGAAAATCAGGGATTTTTACTGTATTATCATTATTCTTGCATTCCCAGTTAATGCTAAAAGTGATGGATTTGTGATCACTTGCGCCAAGCTCTTCAGTGATCTCCAGATTATTCACGAGTGTTTCCTTATTTGACAAGACTAGGTCTAGCAAATTATTACCCCTGGTAGGTTCAGTTACACTCTGCTTCAGAAAACAGTCCTGAACTGTTTCCATGAAGTCACTGGACTCTAGATTACCTGTCAAAGAATTCCAGTCAATTTGACTAAAGTTAAAGTCCCCTACTATGACTATGTTACTGTGTCCAGAAGCCCTAACAATTTCGTCCCAAAGAAGTCTCCCTCTATCGTGATCCAAGCCTTGAGGTCGGTATATTACACCTAGAATTAGTTTTTCTTGACCCTCTACGAACTCTACCCAAACAGATTCTGTTACTGCTCCATCTATTTTTATACCTGTTTTTATGCAACAATTAATATTTTCTCGAACATACAATGCAACTCCTCCCCCCTTCCCATTACATCTATCCACATTGAAAAACTTAAATCCCTGAATATTACACTCAGCAGTCATATCCCGACTCTTTAAATCATACCACGTTTCAGTTAATGCAATGATATCAAAGTTCCCAGCACATGCTACCAAACGTAGTTCATTAATTTTATTTCTTGCACTTCGACTGTTAGCATAAAATACCATCATATGTATTTTCTTCTGCACATTTTTCCTATTCATCTTTGACACAATTTCTGAAATTATCATTACCCAGAGTTGAGAGTAAGACACATGTGCAACATCTGGGTATCTTTATTGTAGACGTTTCGCCATCCAGTGGCTTTATCAATACAAATTCTAACTTGAAGACAGTAGAACTATGTACAGAAGATGAGGTAATCAGTCCCTGATTACATCTTCTGTACATAGTTCTACTGTCAAGTTATGTCTGGAATTTGTATTGATAAAGCCACTGGATAAACGTCTACAATAAAGATACCCAGATGTTGCACATGTATCTTACTCTCATCTTGTCGGTACCATTCGTACACATTACCCAGAGTTACTCCCTGACAGTTACTATTAAGATTCTTAATATCAGAGCATAAGTCAATATATCCATACTCATTATTAATCATTTCTAAACCCATACCTCTAACTAATCCTAGTTTAAAGTCCTAACAATCCCCTCAACTGAGCTCGTTTATAACCCTGTTCCGCTCCAGGTGCTCCACCACTCTCCTCCTGATAATCTTCTCCATGACTTTGCATGCTATACACGTCAGTGACACTGGTCTGTAGATTAGTGCTTCATTTCTGTCCTATTTCTTAAAGATGGGGACAGCAAGAAAACCCACACCTGCCCTGGATAAGTGAACCCCATCCCTAGCATACATGTCATTTCGGCCATAGAAGTTGTCCCAGTTGTCAATGAATGGTACTGCATTATCCTTACAGTGTTTATCCAGCCAGCAATTAACACCAATTGCTCTGGACGACCATTCATTACAAACACCTCTTCTTGGCAAAATGCCACATATAACAGGGCGCCCCCTTCTTCCTAATTATGTCTATAGTTGTCCTGAACTTTCTAACTAAATCCTCACTTCTATGCTTGATGTTGTCAAGCTGGCTAACAATGTCCTCCATCCTAGCCTCAGGAAACCAAACCCTCTGTCTCCTACTCTTGTCCTTCAAGCATAAGGCCCTATCCATGTATCTAACCTGGCTATCCCCAACAACAATATTCTTACCTTCCTTAGTGTCGTTCGTCGTGATGTTCCCAGTAGTCGACTCGCATTCGTCGGGTAGCACGGAGAATGCATTAGATGTTTCCACAGCAGTCTCTTTCTTCATCGTTTCTGTCTTTCCAGTCTTCTTGATCGCCAACTTCGTTTCATGCTGTCCAGCCACTGTCCAGGTTCCCTTCTTGCCCTGAGGACACAAAATAGGAGGACTACTATGAATCTTCTTGTTTTACTCAGTCAATCGCCGTATCTCCAGCTTTGCTACCCTCAATTCTTCCTTAAGCTGCTGGTAAAGTTTCTCGATGGAGGGCATCTTGGTTCAGTCCGTAGAGAGCACACTCGACACGTCCTCACTGAGCTAACTACAGGTCACCACTGAGCTAAGTACAGGTCACCACGTACAGGCCAGTTGTTGTTTATAATATATATCAATGACTTTGATGAGGGAATACTAGTGATATGAGCAAATTCGCTGATGACACGAAGATAAATAGAATAATTGATTCAAACGAAGATGTCACGGAACTTCAGGAGGATTTAGACAAACTCATTTCCTCGTCAGAAAAGTGGCAGATGCACTTCATTGTAGATAAATTCAAGGTTCTGAAGCTCGTGAGTATCCATAACCCTAGTACTTATAAGTTAAATACCGTAGAACTTTGCCATACAGATTGCGATAAGGACTTGGAGGTTATGGTAAGCAGCAACCTTAAACCAAGACAGCAATGCCTAAGCGTAGGTAATAAACTAAACACATTACTGGGATTTATATCTAGAAGTGTAAGCAACAGAAGTCCAACGGTTATTTTACAGCTTTATACATCATTAGTAAGCCTCACCTAGATTACGCAGTTCAACTCTGGTCTTCATATTACAGAATGGATATAAATTCCTTAGGAAACATTCAGCGTAGAATGACTAAATTAATACATAACATTAGAAATCTTCCGTACGAAGAAAGATTGAAGACTCTTCAACTTCATTCACTTATAAGACGAAGAATGAGGGGACATGATCGAAGTGTTATGTGGAAGATGGGTAATAACAAAGGAGAATTAAATAATGTTTTGAGGATATCCCTCCAAGAGAGAACCCGCAATAATGGATTCAAATTAGACAAGTTTAGATTTCGACAGGAAATACGAAAGTACTGGTTTCGTAATAGGATAGCTGATGAGTGGAACAGTCTGCCTAGTAGGGTTACCGAAGCTAAAACCTTGGTTAGTTCCAAATTTAGGTTGGATAAATACATAAGTGAGAGGGGTTGGATTTGAGTGGGACTTGCACTTGAGTAAATAGAATTATCAAAGTTTATTGCTTGGGTAGCGTTCATTCTGTTAGTGGGTTGAATTTGGAACACTGGAAGGAACACTGCAATGGGCCAACAGGCCCATTGCAGTGTTCCTCCTTTATGTTCCTGGTCCCTTTTAGATGGTATGCAGGGCAGCTGGTGTTGTAGCACTGTTTTTGGAGGACCGAAGAGTGGCACATTACTGGGTGAAAGACTTTACAGGAGGGATAACGACACACTCCTTTAAACAGGAGGTCACGACATTTTTTGGGATGCTCAAAGTCGCATGTCCCATTTGTTTTTCCTGATATTCCATGCCCACAGATGCCCCAAATGTAGAATTTGCACAATTTCGCTTTTGGTTGGGTAGAATTTTTGGTAGGATTGTTCTCAGTTTGTGCACTATAATCCTCAGTAACCAAGCCAGGGCCACCATGTTCTGCTTCCAGGGAACTATTTTCCCCAGAAGAAGAAGACTACATAACTACATCTGTAATGTGGGCTATGGTCTTGTACAATGATGGTTGTATATTTCAGGTTTTAGTAGTGACTGTGGTAGAGTCCCTTGCAGAGTCTGAACTGGCATTAAGGCTGGGAGCTGAGACTGAGTCAGCACTGGGGCTGGGGGCTGATCCTGGGCCAGCACCAGCGCTATGGGCAGTAGTGCTAGGACTGGGGGATGGCTCTGAGTTAACTGAGGTTTCTGTTTCTTGTGTTTTTTTCAGTGGGTGACTATATACCTTCGAGTCATCTGTTATGGTATGAATTGTGGTACTGGCATTCTGCATTGTTTGGTTCACTCTTCCTATCTCTTCCTCCTATGTTTTATATATCTTTGGTAGACTATCCAAGAGTTCATCTTTTTTTCTTGCTTATTTTTATTTATTTCCCCCCTTAGTACCTTTCTGATACTTACCCAAAGTTCTATATCTTTATTGCACAACGAGAAGCACCTTGCTAGTTCGTGGCCATTTTCTGAGGCAGTGCTTATTCTTGCACAAGAGATATGATGCTTGGAAAAGCACAGGTTGCATGAGATCCTAGATTTTCTTCCAAGGATTTGTTTTACATGTCCCACAGGAATGCTGTACTGACATCCTGCCACATCCTACTTCACTCTGTAAGCCACGAAAAAAATTATTTCCACTTTGCTTATCTCTGTACTGGTGACAGTAATATGTGAGATGTATTTATAGAACCGAGGCTTGTTAACTGTATAAATCTCTCCAGATTCATTTCACTGATCACTCATATACATGTATATTTATATATGATCTTACTGAGTTCCTCACACTGATCTAGATGGGGTTATTGCAGTATGGGGTATATAGTGTTATATGGCCTGTGTAGTTGCCTGGTAGAACTGCCAGACGTATGGCTGTAACACACCACTCAGGGTACATGGCACTACCAGACGTATGGCTGTAACACCACCCCAGGGTACATGGCACTTCCAGACGTATGGCTGTAATACACCACCCCACGGTACATAGCACTGCCAGACGTATGGATGTAACACACCACCCCAGAGTATATGGCACTGCCAGACATGTGGTTGTAACACACCACCCCAGGGTGCATGGCACTACCAGAGGTATGGCTGTAACACACCACCTCAGGGTACATGGCTCTGCCAGACGTATGACTGTAACACACCACCCCAGGGTACATGACACTTTTAGTTTCAAAACACTTCCATTATGTTTAATCACTATCCTTAAGTCGTTCCACTTATAATTTAGCTTCACTAGGTCTTTCCACTAGCTTTCTTATTATTAAGCTGTAAGATAGGATAAGATTTGCTCGGATTTTTAACCTGGAGGGTTCGCCTTTAGCAATATCATTATTCTCTAACATATGGAAATAATGATATTGCTCTACACCTTGCAATATGGAAATTGAAGTGCAGAAGATCCCAAGCAGGTGTGTGTCGACACAGTGCAGGTGGGAAAGGTAAGTGTCAGCCAATTCCTAAAGAAAGTATTTTAAGAATGATAAGCCCATGAGCGTTGTAAAACATTGTAATAAACAGATTATAACTCATATTACCTGTCAATAATCATCACTGGGCCGTTGAATGTCCTCTGTTGATTAAAGGAGAAATAAGCAATTTTCTCGAGTTTATGACATTATTCAAACCCACACCGCCATTTTCCGGGAATTTTCCACTACACATAAATAAATATTCAAACTCGTATATCCGTCACAATTGACCAGTAATTTATTATTTCGTTAATAAATCTAAGGAGCTCCAGAAATTTTTAATTATCAAACGACATTCATGGCATGACTCATTCATTGATATTATAGCTATGCTATGGGAATTTTCCTTTGTTATGGTAATCTGTTCTTAAAAATAACTGTTCTGAATGGCACAACTTTTTTTAAATAAAGGTCTTATTCAACAGTTGAAAACAATTGGAAACATATATTTGTCCCATGATTCGGTTGGCAACGCGTTCGCCTCTCACTGAGTGTCTAGTGTCTGGTTCAGTCCCCAGCATGGGTGGACTCATCAGGCATGTTTCCTAATACCTACTTGCTGTCGCTGTTAAGAAAAGATAAGATAAGATAAGTAAGTAAGTTTATTCAGGTATACACAAATACAGTTACATAGAATTATCATACATAGCAGCATATGTGTAGAGAACCTGGGATAACCCAAAAAAGTCAGACAGAGTGACTTATTTCCATTGGGGTCCTTTTACCTTATTATTATAATATAAAGGTTATAATATTTTCTTATTATTCTATAATGAAGATAACATCTTATTATCATACTAAAAAGACTATCTACTACACGAGGGTCATTAAGACTATCTACAATACGAGGGTCATTACTAGGAATAAGGTAAAATTTACACGTATGTTAGCTAAAAAATAGAAAATCATTCCCCTCCCTTTCTGTAGCTACATTCATCAGACACCTTTTGGCACTCTTCTTGAACTGGTTCATGCTATGACTGGCTTTGACATGTGCGGGCAGTCTGTTCCATTCCTTTATTGCTGTACAATAAAAGGTGTTTGAAGCCTGGCCAATGACTGTGGGTACTACAAAGTTGTGCTCTCTCCCCCTAGTACTATGATTGCTTTGGTTCCCAACCTTGACAAAATTGACAGCAAGATATTCTGGACACTGTTTGTGAGCAATTTTATAAACATGATTTAGCTTCAGTTGTTTTACTCTGTCTTCAACATTCAGCATATCCAACTGCTGTAATTCATCCTGGCCTACATGTTCTCTTGGTCCCAGCCCCAGGATGAATCTTACGATTTTGTTCTGGGTGATTTGCAGTCTATCTTTCAGTTTTTTTTTGTCAAGGCAGAGTACCATGAAGAGCAAGCGTAATCCATATGGCATTGTATAAGGGCTAGACATAGGGTCCTGCGAGCCTCAGTAGGTAGACACTGTGCTTGTCTATACAGGAACTTCAGTCTGGCATTCGCTTTCTTTACTACACTGTTCCCTATCAATTCTCCTGACATGCATGGGTCAAAGGGGATTCCCAGATATTTTACTGATGAAACCAAAGTGATGGGCTCCCCATTACACTGGACATTAAAATTATTTACCCTTCTCAGTTTATGTTTCGTGCCAAAGAGAATGGCTTCAGTTTTCCCGAGGTGTAATGATAGTTTGTTGTCTACTAACCATTTGCTGCAGGACTCCAGTTCCAGTGTTAAAACATTAGCTATATCTTGTGGGTCTTTACCTGACACTAACAGAGCACTGTCATCTGCATACAGTAGGAGTTTGCACTTGACACTGATAGGCATGTCATTGACATAACATAAGAATAATAAGGGACCCAGAATACTACCTTGGGGAACTCCACATGCTATCGGCAGGGGTTCTGATTCCGTTTTGTTGATTTTGACAATTTGTCTCCTGTTGCTAAGGTAGGACTTAAACCAGTCTACAGAACCTATACCGATAGCTTGAAGTTTCTTACATAATATATTGTGGTTGACAGTATCGAAGGCCTTTTGCAGGTCTAAGGTTACCATACCTATGAGGTTCCCCTTTGACATTTCAGTTCTCAGGTAATCCATCAGATTAATTAGGGAGGTGTCGGTTGAGTAAGATCTTCTAAAGCCCGATTGATAGCTATGGAGAATGTTGTTGTCATTAAGGTACTTAACTACTTGAGAGTACACCGCCCTCTCTAGAATTTTGGATATTATACTGAGTATACTAACAGGCCTATAGTTGCTTACATCAGACCTACTATTTTTCTTGAAGATAGGAGTAACTCTGGCCTCCTTGAACCCCTCCGGTACGGTATTAGTGGTGATTGATAGATTTATTATGTGAGCAATAGGGATTGACAGTTCAGAAGCACCATCTTTTAGGAACTTAGACGGGATGTTATCAGGGCCTGTGCTCTTAGTTGGGTTTAACCTGCTTAGTTCTTTTTGAATAAAGTCATGAGATACACTTACTAGTTGACAACTGTTTGGGGTTACCCCTTTATTGGTATAGTATGTTTGAAACTTATCAGAGTCTGTGTTAAAGGTATTTGATGCAGCTGGTAGTTTACTTACTAGTGTTGATGCAACAGATGTGTAGTAGGAATTAAAGCAATTTGCCACCTTAGATGTTTCGTGGCATACCTCATTATCGATAGTGAGTACTATGTTAGACCTATCTACTGGCTTATGGCTATACCCCAACTGTTTTAGTTGTTGCCAGAGCTTTCTGGGGTTATGCTTATACTCTTCAATTTTTGAGCAATAGTGCTTTGCCTTTGCTCCTTTTATAAGTCTCTGTACTCTGTTCCTCACCCTTTGGAATTCATTTAGTGCTGCAATATCCTGTCTGTTTGCTTTAAATCTTTTTAGCAGCTGGTCTCTGAATTTCATATTATCTAATATCTCAGTAGTCATCCAGGGTTCAGTTCTTCGTTTAATCCTAACCTCTTTAACTGGTGCAATATTATCAAGGATGGTATGTAGTTTCTAGTTGACCTCATTTTTATTGTCCTGTGTAGGCCTATCCTATCCCTAGTGATTTTCCTGGTGCAGTAAATGATGAAATGATCACTAAGGCCTGTGGTAATGACGCCTGACTCAAGATTCAGAGATGGTTATAACTGCCGCCCTAATTATGTTAGCTAGAATCCTAATCTCTGCCAATTTAGGAAGAAGTGATCTTGCATTGACATGAATAAAGTGAAGGCCTGTTTTCATAAAACAATCATAATCATCAGTATATGGCAATGGGTCATTTGTATTAAAATTAGGTAAATCAATGTCATCATTGCTAAAGGGTAGCTGTGCCAAAGTGCATTTGTTACACACAAAATGAATTCTGGCACCGTTGCTATAATTGTACATACATCCATCACGCACCCACCCCTTACACATTTTACATAAGGTGCCTTTTCTGCTTTTCATGCGTAATTTAGTACAGTGTATGCACCTGTTTGGTAGTGTTTGAGATAATAATGGCTGTATTGTCTTACATTGACCTATGTATGCATTACATATGGAGTTAAGGTTATCATCCCTAGCTACTAGACCATCATTATCGCCGTCATTTATCTGTCTGTTTTGCCTCTGCACAATAGTTTGAGATCCTGGATTAATTTGGATATCACCACTTAAGAGCGCTACAATAAGAGCTGTGTGCCACTGTTTTTGTTTGGGTATGCGGTGTTGCCATACCTTGCGGCGATAGTGAGATTTACTTTTCTGGTAGGATGGCAACTGTTGGGCTTTTACTGTCCAGGGCGCTGTTACTCCATTCACATTTTCCAGCCCCCATGACTGATTTCTTTCTTCATGGAGTTGAAGAAGAAATATAAATATAATTATGGCAGCCTGTACCCCCCTAATGCCTGCCATTTTCACTCTTCGCTCATTTACTCATATACAATAATATTTATTTCTCTTTTCCAGTCCCTAGTACACTTAGTATCTGCTTTAGCAATCACCACTGAATTACTAGTAAAATTTCCTCTTCAAAACCCTCTTCACTGCTCACTTTTCCCTTAACTTCACAAACCCCTTAGAGTTAACCCCTTATTACACACTCCCCTTCCCACCTCACTTCACAGTCTGGCTTCACCAATTAACTTCTAACTCCTTTCCATTCTGGTAGACCAGAAAGGCTTAATCAATGGTTTTATCCTTCCAAATCACCCTCAATTCCATTTATCGGGGGTTGTGTCGTGTTGTTGTCTCCTCGTCCTGCTGGAATAAGAACCGTGTCAGTGTAGCAGGACATCGAAATGAGATGGTGAATGGAGGAAATAAGGAGCATCAATCACCCACAGTTAAGTAACCCTTCTAATTATAGCAACTGATACTGTCCAGTTAGGTATGTTGTAATTGGATAGGTTGTGGGTGATCCAGCTACATGAAGTGACCACCAGAGAATATCTGGTAAGTGGTGGTATTATATACCAGTGTTTTTTCCTTGATGGATATATCCATGTGTAACCTACCTTCCTCCCTTTCATTCAGTTAAACTAATATAATCATACAGTCCACAATTAATTTGTAGCGCCGTACTTGTGGGTGCTAACTAATTCATACTGGTCTCGGATAGATATGGGTAAGATTGTGAGGTTGAAGGAGCTACCTGCAGTGACCAGGGGTGGCTAAGTTTTCTCACATGTCTACACGGGGTGACTACGGTAAACAATATGGTTGTTGTCTACCAATGAGATTACTTGTATGCATGTAATGTTGAGGTACATACAGGTAACCTCTATAAAATTTTCCATAATGACTTTCTTGAGTGATACTGGGAGACGAACCCTCCGGGTTAAAAATCAGAGCAAATTTTATCCTATCTTATAGATTAAGAATAAACAAACGGCTTTCTTTGGTGCTTAAAAATATTTTGTTACATGTAAACAACATATTGCATACTACAGAAAGAAATATAGTTTGTTCGTTTAGTGTGTGACGTGACGATTTCATGGAGAATGGGACCATTATAGAAAATGGGAGATTCTATGTCTGGGTAGACTCAGTGAAAAATTGCGGCCCTGTATTCCACCATCAAATAAAATATAATAAAATAATTTTGTTTCCTACAAGTGCATGTACAAGGACACACAGACACACACACACACACACACACACACACACACACACACACACACACACACACACACACTGGAGGACAGAAGGGTCAGGGGAGACATGATAACGACATACAAGATACTGCGGGGAATAGACAAGGTGGACAGAGATAGGATGTTCCAGAGAGGGGACACAGAAACAAGGGGTCACAACTGGAAGCTGAGGACTCAGACGAGTCACAGGGACGTTAGGAAGTATTTCTTCAGTCATAGAGTCGACAGGAAGTGGAATAGCCTAGCAAGTGAAGTGGTGGAGGCAGGAACCATACATAGTTTTAAGAAGAGGTATGACAAAGCTCAGGAAGCAGAGAGGGAGAGGACCTAGTAGCGCTCAGTGAAGAGGCGGGGCCAGGAGCTGAGTCTCGACCCCTGCAACTACAATTAGGTGAGTACACACACACCACACACACACAAAGTGATAACCAGTGTATTAGCAAACATAAATAAAGTGAAGGCGAGAGAAAGCCTGAAATTATACAACAAAATTTCAAAGCGCCAGTCATTGAGGCCTAGTTGGCACCTGTTGCCACATTGTTACACATATACAAAGTACAAATCGAGTGACTAAAGAGAAAAGACCAAATAGAATTAAGAGAGGGTGGCTAACGACAAAATGTGATGTAGCACACAGAGTGAACAAGCTAGCCAGAAAGGGGATATATATATATATATATATATATACATAAATATATATATAATATATATATATATATATATATATATATATATATATATATACATAAATATATATAAGCAGAGGTGGTGGCAGCAGTAGGCCTGAGGGAGTAGCGCCGCCATAACAGGCTGGGTGTCATCACAAATAAGTAGTGTACTTACCCAAAGTGAAGTGTAAATTATAAAAGTAGCAGTATACAAGTGATAAGTGTGGTAAATGAGGACTCAAAAGGGCAACGAGATAAGAATAGAGAAGAAGCCAGCGGCGGAAGGGCGAGGTGCACGAGTCATCGTACAGCAAGCATCGTACAGCGAGCATCGTACATCAGGCATCTGGATGGACGTCCCCTCTGACCAGTAACGTACAAATCACCTGTTTTGTGGTTGGCGGGAAGTCTGAGTGATAGAGCCGGCCCAGCGGTCACTGGTAACTCGATATCTAAACCCTGCTCCAGAGCGATTATGATACACACAACACCTAGCAGTAGTAGGAAGATAAACTTTGTAGGAGTAAGGATTAAGCAGGAGGATTAAGTCGTGGCTAATGGGACTACAGCCCTGACAACAGTTTCGAGAGATAATGGTCTAGGACACAAAGACAGTACAATCTGAGAAGCAAGTACTGGGTACACATGTAGTAAAAGGTAGTACATAACTAGGTGAAAGAATGACTTGTTAACACACGCTAGTATTATAATTATTAGAACTACTTTCAGTGTTAATGGTATCTCATTAGTATTATGGATACACAGAAGTGAATTGTATTTCTGGGACATATAAACAACTGACGTGCTCACACACACACACACGCGCGCACACACATACACACTCGGGGCCAGGAGCTGGGTCTCGACCCCTGAAACCACAACTAGGTGAGTACACACAGCTGATCCTTGGAATTTGACCGCCTCCCCCACAGACCTCTTACGTTTCCCCTCCCTCGCGTTTCTCCCTCTCAATACCCTCTTTCCCTCCTTTCTCCCTCTCTCTCTCTTTCTCTCCCTCTCCCTCTCTTTCTCCCTCTCTCTACCCTTTCTCTCCCCCTCAGATTTCTCTCTCTCCCCCTTGGTCTTATCCCTCACCCCCCATACTCTCTCCTCTCTCTCCCTCTTTCTACCCTTTCTCTCTCCTCTCTGTCCCTCTTTCTACCCTTTCTCTCTCCTCTCTCTCCCTCTTTCTACCCTTTCTCTCTCTCCCCCACACCCTCTCCCTCCTCTACACATGTAGTAAAAGGTAGTACATAACTGGGTGAAAGAATGACTTGTTAACACACGCTAGTATTATAATTATTAGAACTACTCTCAGTGTTAGTGGTATCTCATTAGTATTACGGATACACAGAAGTGAATTGTATTTCTGGGACATATAAACAACTGACGTGCTCACACACACACACACGCGCGCACACACATACACACTCGGGGCCAGGAGCTGGGTCTCGACCCCGAAACCACAACTAGGTGAGTACACACAGCTGATCCTTGGAATTTGACTGCCTCCCCCACAGACCTCTTACCTTTTCCCTCCCTCGCGTTTCTCTCTCTCATAGCCTTCTTCCCTCCTTTCTCCCTCTCTCTCTCTTTCTCTCCCTCTCCCTCTCCCTCTCTTTCTCCCTCTCTCTACCCTTTCTCTCCCCCCTCACATTTCTCTCCCTCCCCCTTGGTCTTATCCCTCACCCCCATACTCTCTCCTCTCTCTCCCTCTTTCTACCCTTTCTCTCTCCTCTCTCTCCCTCTTTCTACCCTCTCTCTCTCTCCCCCACACCCTCTCCCTCCTCTAGCCTTCTGTCTGTGGTAATAAAAAGTAAAAAAAAAAAAAAAAAAAAAATGGGTGGCCTTAGAGGACGGAAACCCAGAGATCTGGTGGACGAACCAGGGAGGAAAGACTGGGAGCTAGAGCTCCAAAAAAGGGAGGAAGAGTGGGGAAGGAAGATAGTAGAGCTTGGTAAGAAAATGGAGGAGCGGATAGCTGAAGAGTGCAGGAAGTGGGAAGTACAGGTCTTAGCAGCAGAAGCTAGGATACAGTGCTTAGAAGAGAAACTGCAAAGCCTGAAACAGATTAGAGAGACAAATGACAATTCAGGTGTGACATCAGGAAATTCAAAGTCAGGCGCAGACAAGGGGATGGTAAGCAACAACGGAGACATGCCGAACATGAAGGCCCTATCAGACCCACGTGGGGCCAGGGAAAAGACGACGAGCACACTAAGATCAAACGACAGGTCCGAAGACAATGAAGGTATGCTATATGCAGAGATTCTAACAGCCAACTGCAGTAGCAAGGGACAGCTGGTCAGGAAAGACAGTCCACTGAGAATAGAAGTTTCAGATATGACAGGGACTGAAGGCAAGAACATGTCAATGGAAGGAAATAAAATGCCTCAGAGGACGCAGATGGAGACTCAGTGGGAGGAGGAAAGGGCGAGGTCAGTTTTTGTGTACGGGCTCCAAGAAGCCAAGGGGGCCAACTTTGAAGAAATAAAACAGGAGGAGAAAAAAATGATTGAAGGCATCATGAAAACAATAGGGGAGGGCAATATGACCCAGGTGACAAATTTTCAGAGAATTGGGTGGTTTGCGAGTGGAAGGATACGGCCTGTCAGAGTAACTTTCAAGGAAGAATCAGTTCGAACCAGGATTCTGCAAGAGAAAGCAAGACTGAGGGACAAAGAGGGGTACCAGAGAGTATACCTCGACCGCGACAGAACACAAGAAGAAAGGACTACACTGAAAGAGAGGGTACAGAGACGCAAGGAGGAACGAGAAGCAATGAAAATGAGCAGGACCCAGACACAGGAGGAAGGGCAAACACACCCCACAGAATCTCCCACCAAAAGACTCCACCCGCGACATTCCCAACGCAACTGAGCAACCTATACTACAACCCACTCACTGTTCCCTCTGCCACCAATCCCCATATCACAAACCTCACCCCAACAGCTGTCCCTTATGGGCATTCTGACCCCACCCCCATCAACACAAACCCCACCTACACCACAGCCCCATATAGGCCCCCACCAAGGCTCTCGCTCCCCCAACCCCAATATTCTTGCATGACCACAATGATAGAAAAGAAACTAAAGGTTTGGTACACAAACGCGGATGGAATAATGAATAAACATGAGGAGTGGAATGAAAGAATCAGTGAAAAATCCCCAGACATCATAGCAGTCACAGAAACAAAACTCGCTGAGACAATAACAGACACAATCTTCCCAACAGGATATCAGATCCTGAGGAAAGATAGAAGGAGTAGAGGGGGAGGAGGGGTTGCACTGCTCATAAAACACCGATGGGGATTTGAGGAAATGGAAGGCATGGACATGATTGGAGAAAGAGACTACATTGTAGGTACAATTCAGTCCGGAGAACATAAAGTAGTCATTGGAGTGATGTATAACCCACCACAGAACTGCAGGAGGCCAAGAGAGGAGTACGAAGAAAACAACAGGGTGATGGTGGACACACTGGCTGAGGTGGCAAGAAGAGCTCACTCGAGCAGAGCAAAGTTACTGGTAATGGGCGATTTCAACCACAGGGAGATCGACTGGGAAAACCTGGAGCCACATGGGGGTCCCGAAACATGGAGAGCCAAGATGATGGATGTGGTACTTGAAAACCTCATGCATCAACATGTCAGGGACACAACCAGAGAGAGAGGGGAGGATGAGCCAGCAAGACTGGATCTTGTGTTCACCCTGAGCAGTTCAGACATTGAGGACATCACTTATGAGAGGCCCCTTGGAGCTAGCGATCATGTGGTTCTGAGTTTTGACTATATAGTAGAGTTACAAGTGGAGAAGGTAACAGGAACTGAAGGGGACAGGCCAAACTATAAAAGGGGGGACTACACAGGTATGAGAAACTTCCTGCAGGAGGTTCAGTGGGACAGAGAAATGGTAGGAAAATCAGTAAACGAGATGATGGAATATGTGGCAACAAAGTGCAAGGAGGCAGAGGAAAGTTTTGTTCCCAAGGGAAACAGAAATAATAGGAAGACCAAAACGAGTCCTTGGTTTACCCGAAGGTGTAGGGAGGCAAAAACTAAGTGCAACAGAGAATGGAAAAGGTACAGGAGGCATAGGACCCAGGAAAACAAGGAGATTAGTAGAAGAGCCAGAAACGAGTATGCACAGATAAGGAGGGAGGCCCAGCGACAGTATGAAAACGACATAGCATCGAAAGTCAAATCTGACCCGAAACTGCTGTATAGCCACATTAGGAGGAAGACAACAGTCAAGGACCAGGTGATAAGGCTGAGGAAAGAAGGTGGAGAACTCACAAGAAACGATCAAGAGGTATGTGAGGAGCTCAACACGAGATTTAAGGAAGTATTTACAGTAGAGACAGGAAGGACTCTGGGGGGACAGACCAGATGGGGACACCAGCAAGGAATACACCAACAAGTGTTGGACGACATACATACAGATGAGGAGGAGGTGAAGAAACTGCTAAGGGACATCGATACCTCAAAGGCAATGGGACCAGACAACATCTCCCCGTGGGTCCTTAGAGAGGGAGCAGATATGTTGTGCGTGCCACTTACCACAATCTTCAACACATCCCTGGAAACTGGGCAACTACCTGAGGTATGGAAGACGGCAAATGTAGTTCCCATTTTTAAAAAAGGAGACAGAAAAGAGGCACTAAACTATAGACCTGTGTCATTGACGTGTATAGTATGCAAAATTATGGAGAAGATTATCAGGAGGAGAGTGGTGGAGCACCTGGAACGGAACAGGAGTATAAATGCCAACCAGCACGGATTCACGGAAGGCAAATCCTGTGTCACAAACCTTCTGGAGTTTTATGATAAAATAACAGAAGTAAGACAAGAGAGAGAGGGGTGGGTTGATTGCATCTTCTTGGACTGCAAGAAGGCCTTTGACACAGTTCCTCACAAGAGATTAGTGCAGAAGCTAGAGCATCAGGCGCATATAACAGGAAGGGCACTGCAATGGATCAGAGAATACCTGACAGGGAGGCAACAACGAGTCATGGTACGTAATGATGTATCACAGTGGGCACCTGTGACGAGCGGGGTCCCACAGGGGTCGGTCCTAGGACCAGTGCTATTTTTGGTATATGTGAACGACATGACGGAAGGGTTAGACTCAGAAGTGTCCCTGTTTGCAGATGATGTGAAGTTAATGAGGAGAATTAAATCTGATGAGGACCAGGCAGGACTTCAAAGAGACCTGGACAGACTGGACACCTGGTCCAGCAAATGGCTTCTCGAATTTAATCCTGCCAAATGCAAAGTCATGAAGATAGGGGAAGGGCACAGAAGACCACAGACAGAGTATAGGCTAGGTGGCCAAAGACTGCAAACCTCACTCAAGGAGAAAGATCTTGGGGTGAGTATAACACCGAGCATGTCTCCGGAAGCACACATCAATCAGATAACTGCTGCAGCATATGGGCGCCTGGCAAACCTGAGAACAGCATTCCGATACCTTAGTAAGGAATCATTCAAGACACTGTACACCGTGTATGTCAGGCCCATACTGGAGTATGCAGCACCTGTTTGGAACCCGCACTTGATAAAGCACGTCAAGAAACTAGAGAAAGTACAAAGGTTTGCGACAAGGTTAGTTCCAGAGCTAAGGGGAATGTCCTATGAAGAAAGATTAAGGGAAATCGGCCTGACGACACTGGAGGACAGGAGGGTCAGGGGAGACATGATAACGACATATAAAATACTGCGTGGAATAGACAAGGTGGACAAAGACAGGATGTTCCAGGGAGGGGACACAGAAACAAGAGGCCACAATTGGAAGTTGAAGACACAAATGAGTCAGAGAGATAGTAGGAAGTATTTCTTCAGTCATAGAGTTGTAAGGCAGTGGAATAGCCTAGAAAATGACGTAGTGGAGGCAGGAACCATACACAGTTTTAAGACGAGGTTTGATAAAGCTCATGGAGCGGGGAGAGAGAGGGCCTAGTAGCAACCGGTGAAGAGGCGGGGCCAGGAGCTAGGACTCGACCCCTGCAACCACAAATAGGTGAGTACAAATAGGTGAGTACACACACACACACACACACACACACACACACACACACATACACACACACACACACACACACACACACACACACACACACATACACACACACACACACACACACACACACACACACACACAGGAGGAACAGGGAAGGACACACACCCCCCAGAAACACCCACAGAAGACTCCAGCCACGACACCCCCAAGGCAACTGAACAATCCAAACCAACCATCACACACCGTTCCCTCTGTTCACCAACCCCCATATCACACGAACCCTACCCCTACAGCTGTCCCCTATGGGAGCTCTTCCTCCACCCCCATCATCACCCCCCCACACCACAGGGCCCCCACCAGGGCTCCTGCTCTCCCAACCCCAGTATTACCCCAGGACCACAGTTACAGTATTATAACAAAAGTTGAAGGTTTGGTACACAAATGCGGATGGATTAACGAATAAACATGAGGAATGGCAAGAAAGAATCAATGAGAAGTCCCCAGACATCATAGCAGTTACAGAAACAAAACTCATGGAGACAATAACAGATGCAATCTTCCCACCAGGATACCAGATCATGAGGAAAGATAGAAGGGGCAGAGGGGGAGGAGGGGTTGCTCTGCTCGTAAAAAACCGATGAAAATTCGAGAAAATAAGAGGCATAGACGAGACAGGAGAAAGGGACTACATAGTAGGTACACTTCAGTCTGGGGAGCACAAAGTGGTCATTGCAGTGATGTATAATCCACCACAGAACTGCAGGAGGCCAAGAGAGGAATATGAAGAGAGCAACAGAGCAATGGTGGACACACTTGCTGAGGTGGCAAGAAGAGCTCACTCCAGCAGAGCAAAGTTGCTGGTTATGGGGGATTTCAACCACAGGGAGATTGACTGGGAAAACCTGGAGCCACATGGGGGTCCCGAAACATGGAGAGCCAAGATGTTGGATGTGGTGCTGGAAAACCTCATGCACCAACATGTTAAGGACACTACCAGAGTGAGAGGGGAGGATGAACCAGCAAGATTGGATCTTGTGTTCACCCTGGGCAGTTCAGACATTGAGGACATCACGTGGTTCTGTGCTTTGAATACATAGTAGAGTTGCAAGTGGAGAGAATAACAGGACCACACACACACACACACACACACACACACACACACACACACACACACACACACACACACACCTAGGACAAAATGGTAACTAACACACATACACACACACACACACAAACGAGTTGTGTGTCTGCATGTCTACCAACTGTCAATGTCATCTCCAAAGCTGCCTCACTATTGGTTTAATCTTGCTGCTCTACCTTCTGACACCAAATTTGAACGCAGCTCCGGTCTCCACGGCTTCGATCCTCAGCACTAGTCCAGCTGCATTGTCACCTCTTCCACTCTGCTGGAGAGTGTAAGTGTAGTCTCCCCAGCTGGCAAGTGATCTGCTACTATCCGGATGTCAATGCCGGATCAGCCGGGCTGTGGTTCGTACGTTGGACTGCATGCGGCCAGCAGTAACAGCCTAATTGATCAGGCCCTGATCCACCGGGTGATCTGGTCATGAACCGTGCAGCGGGGATGTAGATCCCCGGAATATCCTCCAGGTAGACTCCAGGCAGGTATTCAATGTTTATGAATTTGCTACACATTGTTACTTTAAGCCTTATGACAAAGTATGTTTATTGTTCTGTCCGTTGTTTTCCTAGAGGAGTAAGACTTGAATCTTGCCCAGAGTTTCGAGATGGTTGCTGTTCACAAGTACCAAAGTAATAAAAAGGAATGCTTTAATACACGACGAAGGGTTAGCATATGCTTTATCTTAGCATCGATTACTGTCCATTTCTTGAAGAGTTATTATTTATTGCGGTTTTCTGCACTTGAGGGACGAAAGCTGTATCATCACACACTCAGGGTGGCGAGACAGAATCCTTGATTTATATATATAATTTATATATATAATTATGTTAAATCACAGAGCTCCGAGCCGTTTAAAATCACAGGTTTATAATACAAATGAACAAACATGAAGAAATACAGAGGCATACTATATACTTAAAAAGATAAGTTGTTAGTTTATCAGATAAGGTTGGAAGTAGAACTGTGACCTTGGTTTTTTGTCACAAGATTAGTTCATTGGTACCGGCACTTTGACAGGCACCAGGCACTACGGTGGTGACCCAGAGGATGGACCTATGCTTGACACATCAGTGACCTCTGGCTCTTACCTGCGCTTGACCAGGTCATCCGAGTCGCCAGGTGCATGTATGTATTTTAGTTGTCAGGATAACTGATAGTTTATTGGGTTTGAAGCCTGTCTACTGCATGAGGGTGATTAAGGCTACAGGTACGTCGGTCAAGGCTGCTTGAAACCCTAAAGTATGGATTAAAACCAACTCTTGATTACCGTATGTACTCTGAAAGATACACAACTTTCTGTGTATATAACCATTAACGTTGGAACCAGCGTCATGACACGGGTCTAAATAGGCTGATAAGCCCTTCATTTACACTATTTTTAAGAATTATGAAATATGAGCCGTTAGAGATACCAATAATGATGCTATAACTGAGGCTCGGATACGAGAGAGAGAGAGAGAGAGAGAGAGAGAGAGAGAGAGAGTGAGAGAGAGAGAGTGAGAGAGTGAGAGAGACAGTGAGAGAGACAGAGAGTGAGAGACAGAGAGTGAGAGACAGAGAGTGAGAGACAGAGAGTGAGAGACAGAGAGTGAGAGACAGAGAGTGAGAGACAGAGAGTGAGAGAGACAGAGAGAGTGAGAGACAGAGAGTGAGAGAGACAGAGAGTGAGAGACAGAGAGTGAGAGACAGAGAGTGAGAGACAGAGAGTGAGAGACAGAGAGTGAGAGAGACAGAGAGAGTGAGAGACAGAGAGTGAGAGAGAGAAAGATAGAGAAAGAGAATGAGCGAGTCAATGAGTGAGGGGGAAAGAGGGAGAAATGGAGGAAATTGGGAAGAGAGGGAGAGATAGAAGAGAGAAGAGCTCTCATTCAAGGTAGGACGATTGATCTTAGTCAGATTTGGTGTGGGAACTAAGGCAGGTACAGTTTCTCGTCTTACTGAGGTGAAGAACGTATCTTTATGGCATCAGAAAGCTCTTACAGTCCATGGAATGATAGTTTCATGGAAGTATTAATGTAAATATTCAGAACTGTAATAAACCTTTTGTGACTGGTGCAAAGGAAACCACTTGAAGTAAAGAAGTAAAAAATGATTGATGGGAAATAAAGAATATCGACTACTCAGCAATTCTGCGCGCGCGCGCACACACACACACACACACACACACACACACACACACACACACACACACACACACACACACACACACACACACACACACACACACACACACACTCATGGGATAAAGATAGAAATGTTAAAAGCAGGTGGGGATATAGTTTTGGAGTGGTTGGTGCAATTATTTACTAAATGTTTGGAAGAGGGTAAGGTACCTAGGGATTGGCAGAGAGCATGCATAGTTCCTTTGTATAAAGGCAAAGGGGATAAAAGAGAGTGCAAAAATTATAGGGGGATAAGTCTGTTGAGTATACCTGGTAAAGTGTATGGTAGAGTTATAATTGAAAGAATTAAGAGTAAGACGGAAAATAGGATAGCAGATGAACAAGGAGGCTTTAGGAAAGGTAGGGGGTGTGTGGACAAGGTGTTTACAGTGAAACATATAAGTGAACAGTTTTTAGATAAGGCTAAAGAGGTCTTTGTGGCATTTATGGATTTGGAAAACGCGTATGACAGGGTGGATAGGGGGGCAATGTGGCAGATGTTGCAAGTGTATGGTGTAGGAGGTAGGTTACTGAAAGCAGTGAAGAGTTTTTACGAGGATAGTGAGGCTCAAGTTAGAGTATGTAGGAAAGAGAGAAATTTTTTCCCAGTAAAAGTAGGCCTTAGACAAGGATGTGTGATGTCACCGTGGTTGTTTAATATATTTATAGATGGGGTTGTAAGAGAAGTAAATGCGAGGGTCTTGGCAAGAGGCGTGGAGTTAAAAGATAAAGAATCACACACAAAGTGGGACTTTTCACAGCTGCTCTTTGCTGATGACACTGTGCTCTTGGGAGATTCTGAAGAGAAGTTGCAGAGATTGGTGGATGAATTTGGTAGGGTGTGCAAAAGAAGAAAATTAAAGGTGAATACAGGAAAGAGTAAGGTTATGAGGATAACAAAAAGATTAGGTGATGAAAGACTGGATATCAGATTGGAGGGAGAGAGTATGGAGGAGGTGAACATATTCAGATATTTGGGAGTGGACGTGTAAGCGGATGGGTCTATGAAAGATGAGGTGAATCATAGAATTGATGAGGGAAAAAGAGTGAGTGGTGCACTTAGGAGTCTGTGGAGACAAAGAACTTTGTCCTTGGAGGCAAAGAGGGGAATGGTAAGACACATATGCAACAGTTAGGTATCTTTATTATGAAACGTTTCGCCTACACAGTAGGCTTCTTCAGTCGAGTACAGAAAAGTTGATAGACGCAGAAGATACTTGAAGACGATGTAATCAGTCCATCACCCTTAAAGTTTGAGGTGGTCAGTCCCTCAGTCTGGAGAAGAGCATTGTTCCATAGTATGAAACAATATGGAGATGAAGTGACAGGATGTAGCTTTATATAGCGCCAAGAGGTGAGACGTAGGTCACTAGAAGAGGTAAGAACTCAGATGTTGAGAGGTCAGGTCCCTCTCAAATTCAGCCGCTCTCACTAGTGGAAGTTGTCGAAGTTGATTGCAGGTCTGTACCAAGATACCCTTGTGTTGCAGTGTCTGACAGATTGAACATTAAAATGGTATAAAATACCGACAGGTTGTTAGGTAAGACACATATGCAACAGTTAGGTATCTTTATTATGAAACGTTTCGCCTACACAGTAGGCTTCTTCAGTCGAGTACAGAAAAGTTGATAGAAGCAGAAGATACTTGAAGACGATGTAATCAGTCCATCAAAAACTGTTCTCCAGAGGGCTGAGGAAGGGTTGTTGAGGTGGTTCGGACATGTAGAGAGAATGGAGCGAAACAGAATGACTTCAAGAGTGTATCAGTCTGTAGTGGAAGGAAGGTGGGGTAGGGGTCGGCCTAGGAAAGGTTGGAGGGAGGGGGTAAAGGAGGTTTTGTGTGCGAGGGGCTTGGACTTCCAGCAGGCATGCATGAGCGTGTTTGATAGGAGTGAATGGAGACAAATGGTTTTTAATACTTGACGTGCTGTTGGAGTGTGAGCAAAGTAACATTTATGAAGGGATTCAGGGAAACCGGCAGGCCGGACTTGAGTCCTGGAGATGGGAAGTACAGTGCCTGCACTCTGAAGGAGGGGTGTTAATGTTGCAGTTTAAAAACTGTAGTGTAAAGCACCCTTCTGGCAAGACAGTGATGGAGTGAATGATGGTGAAAGTTTTTCTTTTTCGGGCCACCCTGCCTTGGTGGGAATCGGCCAGTGTGCTAATAAAAGAATAATATATATATACATATATATATATATATATATATATATATATATATATATATATATATATATATATATATATATATATATATATATATATATATATATGTCGTGCCGAATAGGCAGAACTTGCGATCTTGGCTTAAATAACATCGTTCATCTTGCCATATAGGACAATTGAAAATTTGTGTATGCAATAATTTCGCCAAAATCATTCTGAACCTAACGAAAAAAATATATTTCACTGTGTTTGTTTAGTATTAAATTACTGTAAACAAATCTAAAATATATTTAGTTGGGTTAGGCTAAAATAAATTGCTCTTGTTATAATAAGGTTAGGTAAGTTTTCTAAGATTCTTTTGGTGCAAAATTAATTTTTTTTACATTAACATTAATGAAAAAAATATATCTTTAAACGTATAAGAGAAAATTTTAGAAAGGGCTTAATTTTAAATGAGTTCTTGCTAATTGACCAGTTTTACATATTCGGCACGACATATATATATATATATATATATATATATATATAATATATATATATATATATATATATATATATATATATATATATGCAAAACAACCACTCTGAAACAATAGAGAAATTCCAAGCGCTTTCGTGACTACTCACATTATCAAGGAAATATGAAAGTAAAGCATCCAAGGAAGCTATATAAGGGGTCTGGCCAGCACCTCACTATCAGATCCCACAACGTATATATATATATATAATATATATATATATATATAATATATATATTTGTCAGTTAAAAATAGGAGAGGAGAGTTATTAAATGGAGAGTTAGAGGTATTGGGAAGATGGAGGGAATATTTTGAGGAATTGTTAAATGTTGATGAAGATAGGGAAGCTGTGATTTCGTGTATAGGGCAAGGAGGAATAACATCTTGTAGGAGTGAGGAAGAGCCAGTTGTGAGTGTGGGGGAAGTTCGTGAGGCAGTAGGTAAAATGAAAGGGGGTAAGGCAGCTGGGATTGATGGGATAAAGATAGAAATGTTAAAAGCAGGTGGGGATATAGTTTTGGAGTGGTTGGTGCAATTATTTAATAAATGTATGGAAGAGGGTAAGGTACCTAGGGATTGGCAGAGAGCATGCATAGTTCCTTTGTATAAAGGCAAAGGGGATAAAAGAGAGTGCAAAAATTATAGGGGGATAAGTCTGTTGAGTATACCTGGTAAAGTGTATGGTAGAGTTATAATTGAAAGAATTAAGAGTAAGACGGAAAATAGGATAGCAGATGAACAAGGAGGCTTTAGGAAAGGTAGGGGGTGTGTGGACCAGGTGTTTACAGTGAAACATATAAGTGAACAGTATTTAGATAAGGCTAAAGAGGTCTTTGTGGCATTTATGGATTTGGAAAAGGCGTATGACAGGGTGGATAGGGGGGCAATGTGGCAGATGTTGCAAGTGTATGGTGTAGGAGGTAGGTTACTGAAAGCAGTGAAGAGTTTTTACGAGGATAGTGAGGCTCAAGTTAGAGTATGTAGGAAAGAGGGAAATTTTTTCCCAGTAAAAGTAGGCCTTAGACAAGGATGTGTGATGTCACCGTGGTTGTTTAATATATTTATAGATGGGGTTGTAAGAGAAGTAAATGCGAGGGTCTTGGCAAGAGGCGTGGAGTTAAAAGATAAAGAATCACACACAAAGTGGGAGTTGTCACAGCTGCTCTTTGCTGATGACACTGTGCTCTTGGGAGATTCTGAAGAGAAGTTGCAGAGATTGGTGGATGAATTTGGTAGGGTGTGCAAAAGAAGAAAATTAAAGGTGAATACAGGAAAGAGTAAGGTTATGAGGATAACAAAAAGATTAGGTGATGAAAGATTGAATATCAGATTGGAGGGAGAGAGTATGGAGGAGGTGAACGTATTCAGATATTTGGGAGTGGACGTGTCAGCAGATGGGTCTATGAAAGATGAGGTGAATCATAGAATTGATGAGGGAAAAAGAGTGAGTGGTGCACTTAGGAGTCTGTGGAGACAAAGAACTTTGTCCTTGGAGGCAAAGAGGGGAATGTATGAGAGTATAGTTTTACCAACGCTCTTATATGGGTGTGAAGCATGGGTGATGAATGTTGCAGCGAGGAGAAGGCTGGAGGCAGTGGAGATGTCATGTCTGAGGGCAATGTGTGGTGTGAATATAATGCAGAGAATTCGTAGTTTGGAAGTTAGGAGGAGGTGCGGGATTACCAAAACTGTTGTCCACAGGGCTGAGGAAGGGTTGTTGAGGTGGTTCGGACATGTAGAGAGAATGGAGCGAAACAGAATGACTTCAAGAGTGTATCAGTCTGTAGTGGAAGGAAGGCGGGGTAGGGGTCGGCCTAGGAAAGGTTGGAGGGAGGGGGTAAAGGAGGTTTTGTGTGCGAGGGGCTTGGACTTCCAGCAGGCATGCGTGAGCGTGTTTGATAGGAGTGAATGGAGACAAATGGTTTTTAATACTTGACGTGCTGTTGGAGTGTGAGCAAAGTAACATTTATGAAGGGATTCAGGGAAACCGGCAGGCCGGACTTGAGTCCTGGAGATGGGAAGTACAGTGCCTGCACTCTGAAGGAGGGGTGTTAATGTTGCAGTTTAAAAACTGTAGTGTAAAGCACCCTTCTGGCAAGACAGTGATGGAGTGAATGATGGTGAAAGTTTTTCTTTTTCGGGCCACCCTGCCTTGGTGGGAATCGGCCAGTGTGATAATAATAATAATATATTATATTATATATATATATATATATATATATATATATATATATATATATATATATATATATATATATATATATATATATAACCACGAAACAAGTGGTTTTGAGTCATTTCTTAAACTGCGCCAAGCCAGGATTCGACTCCACGACACATTGGCCCTCCATAGATCCCACTTTATATGCAAAACAACTAGGGGGGTGTTGAAAGATAGCTCTAGGCCTTTTGTGTTGCAATCAACACCATCAGGAGCTTACAATGTTTCACTAAAGAGGATAAAATCCGAGCAAACACGTTCAGAGTAAACGTTTTTGCTACAATTTCATCTTCCTGCATCACTTGGTTAGCGTTACCTTCAATATCACTCGTGTCACTTTCCCTTAGATTTTTATTTACATTTGAATGAATACCTTTTAATTCCAAAGGAATCAATTTATTAATTGTGCGTAAACTTTCCTGGCCACGACACAACACTTTGACATTCCGGACAACACCTTGTGCATCTGGGTACAATGTCAATACTTTGCCCAGAGGCCACAATGTTCGATGTTGTTCAGTATCAATTAACACAATGTCACCTGGATGGATGTTCTGTCGATTTACTGCCTCTGTCGCACCATAAAAGTGTTCACGTAGTGTAAGAAGATATTCCCCACGCCACACATTAGACTAATGATCAATTACTCTGTCACACAACACTGCCGCATCATCTTCCGGATTATCTCTATAGACAGGGGCAGCTTCCAATTTCCTTCCACATATTAGGTGAGAAGGTGTTAATACATCTGCAACAGGTGTATCACTCATGTACGAGAGAGGCCTATTATTTATCCGATTCTCCGCCTCCACTAACACTACATGGAATTCTTTCAAATTAATTATCTTCCGGTGTAGTACTTTACGGAGACACCTCTTCACTGTGCCTATCAGTCTCTCGTACAGCCCCCCCTGCCAAGGGGCTCTATGAGTAATAAATTTCCAGGTACACCCTTGTTAGGTTAACAGAGATTGAACATCGTTACTCTCATTTAATTCTATCAAGTGTTGAGCACCCGCTACAAAATTTGTGGCATTATCCGAAATCATCAATCTCGGACAGGGTCTTCTAGCTGCAAATTTTC
>NW_027197685.1:0-56617 GCF_038502225.1 Cherax quadricarinatus | reverse complement strand
TTGGATGGTGTCGTATCCACCAAACTGAAAACATCGGCAGTGTCACACCCCCAGTGACTGCTACAACCAGTGTCACACCCCCAGTGACTGCTACAACCAGTGTCACACCCCCAGTGACTGCTACAACCAGTGTCACACCCCCAGTGACTGCTACAGCCAGTGTCACACCCCAGTGACTGCTACAGCCAGTGTCACACCCCCAGTGACTGCTACAACCAGTGTCACACCCCCAGTGACTGCTACAGCCAGCGTCACACCCAGTGGCTGCTACAACCAGTGTCACTCCCCCGGTGGCTGCTACTACCAGTGTCACACCCCCGGTGGCTGCTACTACCAGTGTCACTCCCCCGGTGGCTGCTACTACCAGTGTCACACCCCCGGTGGCTGCTACTACCAGTGTCACACCCCCGGTGGCTGCTACTACCAGTGTCACACCCCCGGTGGCTGCTACTACCAGTGTCACACCCCCGGTGGCTGCTACTACCAGTGTCACACCCCCGGTGGCTGCTACTACCAGTGTCACACCCCCGGTGGCTGCTACTACCAGTGTCACACCCCCGGTGGCTGCTATTGCCAGTGTCACTCCCTCGGTGGCTGCTACAACCAGTGTCACTCCCCCGGTGGCTGCTACAACCAGTGTCACTCCCCCGGT
Source organism: Cherax quadricarinatus (assembly GCF_038502225.1). Classification (NCBI taxonomy): domain Eukaryota; kingdom Metazoa; phylum Arthropoda; class Malacostraca; order Decapoda; family Parastacidae; genus Cherax; species Cherax quadricarinatus. The sequence continues at coordinate 55,965 of NW_027197685.1, read as the reverse complement.
GGCTGCTACAACCAGTGTCACTCCCCCGGTGGCTGCTACACCCAGTGTCACTCCCCCGGTGGCTGCTACAACCAGTTTCACTCCCCCGGTGGCTGCTACAACCAGTGTCACTCCCCCGGTGGCTGCTACAACCAGTGTCACTCCCCCGGTGGCTGCTACAACCAGTGTCACTCCCCCGGTGGCTGCTACAACCAGTGTCACTCCCCCGGTGGCTGCTACAACCAGTGTCACTCCCCCGGTGGCTGCTACAACCAGTGTCACTCCCCCGGTGACTGCTACAACCAGTGTCACACCCCCAGTGACTGCTACAACCAGTGTCACTCCCCCGGTGGCTGCTACTACCAGTGTCACACCCCCGGTGGCTGCTACTACCAGTGTCACACCACCGGTGGCTGCTACTACCAGTGTCACACCCCCGGTGGCTGCTACTACCAGTGTCACACCCCCGGTGGCTGCTACAACCAGTGTCACACCCCCGGTGGCTGCTACTACCAGTGTCACACCCCCGGTGGCTGCTACTACCAGTGTCACACCCCCGGTGGCTGCTACTACCAGTGTCACACCCCCGGTGGCTGCTACAGCCAGTGTCACACCCCCGGTGGCTGCTACAGCCAGTGTCACTCCCCCGGTGGCTGCTACTACCAGTGTCACACCCCCAGTGGCTGCTACAGCCAGTGTCACTCCCCCAGTGGCTGCTACAGCCAGTGTCACACCCCCGGTGGCTGCTACTACCAGTGTCACACCCCCGGTGGCTGCTACTACCAGTGACACACCCCCGGTGGCTGCTACTACCAGTGTCACCCCCGGTGGCTGCTACTACCAGTGTCACACCCCCGGTGGCTGCTACTACCCTCACTCCTCAATATCTGTATTAACCAACGTCGATTTTAGGAAATTCTGAAGATCTTATAAACACGCTTCTCTGGGAGCATACAATGAGTACACACGTACGCGTACGTACGTAAACACACAGGTAAGTACACACAAACACAATGACTTGACCCCAGCAACCACATATAGATGAGTACACACACACACCTACCCACCCCTGACCCACTTATTCTCTACCATGGGCTAGCCTGTCAGGGATCCCAGCATGGTTACAGTGCCCACACTACCCATAAGACGATAGTATATACGTTATTATCTATACCTGTTAGGGTCCGTTCCAGTGGTGCAAGTCAACCCAAAGTGTAATATTTGATATCTTCATGGTGTAATATCTGATTATATCTTCATGGTGTAATACTTGATATCCCCATGGTGTACTGCTTGTGATATCCCCATGGTGTACTGCTTGTGATATCCCCATGGTGTACTGCTTGTGATATCCCCATGGTGTACTGCTTGTGATATCCCCATGGTGTACTGCTTGTGATATCCCCGTGGTGTACTGCTTGTGATATCCCCATGGTGTACTGCTTGTGATATCCCCGTGGTGTACTGCTTGTGATATCCCCATGGTGTACTGCTTGTGATATCCCCATGGTGTACTGCTTGTGATATCCCCATGGTGTACTGCTTGTGATATCCCCATGGTGTACTGCTTGTGATATCCCCATGGTGTACTGCTTGTGATATCCCCATGGTGTACTGCTTGTGATATCCCCTTGGTGTACTGCTTGTGATATCCCCGTGGTGTACTGCTTGTGATATCCCCATGGTGTACTGCTTGTGATATCCCCATGGTGTACTGCTTGTGATATCCCCATGGTGTAACACCTGATGATATCCTAACTCTGCAATACCTGAACTTGAATTGAACCGTCAACACTGAACAACATTCTAAGCGAATGAGCACAATTGACTTGAGGAGCTTCATCACAGGATGCTTTCTCTTATTTATAACTCTCATAATGACGGGCTGGATAATTATACACCTCATCACCTTCCTGTTTTTTGTGACACTTGCTTTACTATGTTCTTTGAAAGAATGGTCAGCTGATACGATTGCGGAAGGCAAACACAGAGCGCGCCTTTCATGGCTACCTGGTGGTGTACAAGTGTACACTATCACCAGGAGCTTGTACACTTGCCAAGTAGAACACACACACACATACACACACACACACACACACACACACACACACACACACACACACACACACAATGGTGTAAGATTTTCTGAAAAAAATGTACATGACACTTAATAAACACGACAGAATCATCTACGATGTTGTAGCTGCAACTGCTGCTGTTTCTGATTACGCTGCAGGAGCTTTGTTTCTCGTTGTGGGTATTCTTAGGGAGCAGTGCTTCCCACACTAACCCACAAAAACAACTTGCAAATATATTCCTTTAATTCGTTAGCAACAAGAATAATTGTGCATCCCCCCCATACTGCCCTCCTCCCTCAAGCCTGCAATACCCCCTCCCCAACACCACCCTCTTGCAAAGCGAAGCAACAGCCCAGGTAAGTGGGCATTGTGTTGCATCTTACCCCAGGTGCAATCCTCATAAGTTAGACAACAAGATAATGTATTTAAGCTTCTTAAATACAAAAAAAAAAGAGAAAAAAGAACACTGGAGGTAAGCCTACACCTGCACACACGTAAATCACAACACTGTATCATGTTTTGCAGACCCGAATCCGATTTCGGCTATTGCCCCCGCTGCCCGGTCACAGACCAGGCCTCCTGGTTGCTTATCTGATCAACAAGGCTGTTAGTGCCAGGTCCACACAGTCTAATGTAGGCACTACAGCCCAACCGATCAGGAACAAACTTGAGGAACTTATATTCCCGTTTGAAGACAAGCTTGAGATCTGTTGGCAATTCCCCATATATATCAAAGAAATTGTTGAGTGTTTGTCCCCTTACACCTATTGTGCTGTCTAGGTGCACTCACAGCTTGTCGCTGTCTACCAAGACTTGTTTTCACAGGACATTTTTCGCGGGACATCGCCAAGATCAACAGCCTTCCAACATACATAAGGGGGATTACCAATAGACTGGCTATCTTCAAGAAGGAGCTGGACAGACACCTAAAGTCAGTACCTGACCAGACGGGCTGTGGTTTACAAGTTGGTTTGCGTGCGGCCACCAGTAACAGTCTGGTTGATCAGGCCCGCGAGGTCTGGTCAAGGACTGGGCCGCGGGGGTGTTGAAACAACCCCCAGGTAAGTCCTCAATACTGTTCTTCCATGTTATCAATTTGTTGGAGCAGATTTTAAACTCTGATCCAGCTTTAGATATCAATTTCTGAGGAGGGATTTTCTAACAGGAATTTTTGACCGAGAGGGTTTAAAAAAAAAATCCCGCATTTCTAAAATATTAATGTCTCAATTGCACAACTCTTTTTTAATACTGGAGAATTTATGTACGTGTTGGTGGCGTGGGACACTCCCACAAGTTTAGTGAAGCTCTTGTGGGAACTCCCACGCTGTCAGCCAGGTATCTTCCCCACCTGGCGTGGGCGGGGGAGGGAGGGAGGGAGGGAGGGAGGGAGAGGGAGAGGGAGAGGGAGAGGGAGAGGGAGAGAGGGAGAGAGAGGGGGGGGGGGGTAGAGGAAGCGAACAAGTAAGGTGAGTGAGGTTAACAACACATGGTAACAAGTACATGCATAAACATGACAGGCGTGGTGGACAGGGAGGCACAAGTCACACACAAACACACACACATTAATGCTCCCTCTCATCCTCTTCTGGATTCATGTTCTTATTGTTGTCGTCACTGTAGCTGTACTCTTAAAGAGTCTACAAAACCATATAACAAGAGCGATGGTGACTCCGTCTGCAGCAACCTTCAGATATGTAGCTGAAAGTCTCGTAGCTGTGTTACAGTCAGTGTTATCCTAGAGGAGAGCATGGCACCGTGTGAGGGTGGGTCGCAGAGGTGGGTTGAAGGGGGTGGTTCACAGAAGTGGGTCGCAGTGGGTCATAAGGTGTGGGTCGCAGGGGTGATGATAGCATAACAATAACGTACACGTACAGCGTCATCACTGTCTACCTGACCACACCTCATCAGTGCCAGAGGGAGCCTCACTGCCCACGCTTGGCACCGGTGCCAGATACACTGAAGGCGATCACATGAGTGAAGGTGAGGATCAAAGAGGAGAGAAGGTGAGTGGAGGCGAGGGAAAGGTAGGAGAGAAGGGAGGTGAGGCTAACAGGAGAGAAGGGGATTGGAAGAAATGGGTGAGAGGGAGGTGGGGAGAGGGGGAAGGAGATGGGAGGAAGTGAAAGGGAATTATAATTAAAAAGAAGCGCTAAACCACAAGGGCTATATAGCGCTGCAGGAAGAAGGGAAGCGATGGAAAGCGGGTTAAATGCAAGGAAGAGAAGACGATAAGGGTAAAGAGAGGGAGTGTGTGTGTGCAAACAGATACCAGGATGCCAATAACTAAAGGGAAGGAAGAGGGGAATGAGGAAGAGGAGGGAGGAGGGCAATGAGGGGAAGGAGAGAAAGAGAAGAGGTGGTGGTACAGAGTTGATGGTAGATGGTGGTTGATGGTCGACGGAGGTGGTTATTAGTGATGGTTGATGGTTTTGGTAGGCAGTTGATGGTCGATGGAGGTAGTTATTGTTGGTGGCTAATGGTGTTAAGTGGTTGGTAGTTCGCGGTGGCCGGCTGTGGTTGTCAGAGGTATACCTATTACCTTTGATGAGTTTCGAGAGTTTTTGTACACGTAGAGCTCGACCCTGGGTCAGGATTACCTAGTGCTTGTCAACCATGCAGTAACTGCTGCTGGTGATGTTAGTGACAGCCGTGAAGCTTTGCTATTTGAAGAGTAGTGACAAGCGTTGAACGTTTATGCTACTGCTAGAGTATATTATGGTAAGAAAATCCTGGCAACACCTTGTAAAGCGAGTGATATAGCAGTGTTGGTAGCACCAGAAACACTCCTCACTTGTACTCCTGGCCTCCTTACCTACCTACCCTTCTTTCTGCCTCTCTATTTTTCTAATATCCCGTACCTCGATCGCTAGCGCAGTCGGCTCACACTGCGATCCGGAGGTCGCTCCTCGGTACGGCTGGAAACATTAGGACGTGTTTCCTTAAGATACCTGTTGTCCAACGTTCAGCTATCAGTAAAATGGGTACCTGGGTGTTAGTCAAGCTTATGCAACACCTTGCTTCTGCACCCGCTCAAGGTGCAGAAGAAAGGTGTTGCACAAGGTTGAGAAAGAACATCTAGTATCATCTACCTGGGTGTTAGTCGACCGGTGTGGGTCGCATTCTGGGACAAAACTGACCTAATTTGCTCGAAATGCTCTGCATAACAAGGGGCTTTTTATTAGTAAGATGTCATTGATGTCAACTAGGCCTGTATACCTTGTACATGTACTTGTAGAGATTATTATTATTATAGGTTTGGCAGGCCTAGGGCCTCAAAATCTAGGGGGCTTCCGGCCAAGGTGTATAATACTTTTGACAGTCATAGGCCTATCTTACACTTAATGATTAATTTTGGACTTTCACTTGTACATGTACAGAAGAGCAGTCACTGTCTCAGATCTTTATCCATTATATACAAGGAAAAAAATCAGATGGCCTTCCCTTATGTGGAAGCAATCTTGCGGATATTTCTTAGCCTAATGGTCACTAACTGCTTGAGTGAGAGCTGGTGCTGCTGGGTCAGATGCCGTGCTCCTTCTTTAAGTGGAGGTGACCTGACTGGGTGGGCCATTGGCCTAAGCCGGGGGTTGACATGGACCTGCCCCGCATGGGCCAGTAGGCCTGCTGCAGTGTTCCTTCCTTCTTATGTTATCTTTTTCAAGCTTCTGAAGAATTAAAAATGAATTAAGAGCTACACTGTCTCAAGAGGCTGTCCACGCTGAACATTGTCCACACTGAACATTGTCCACACTGAACATTGTCCACGCTGAACATTGTCCACACTGAACATTGTCCACACTGAACATTGTTCACACTGAACATTGTCCACACTGAACATTGTCCACGCTGAACATTGTCCACACTGAACATTGTCCACACTGAACATTGTCCACACTGAACATTGTCCACACTGAACATTGTCCACACTGAACATTGTCCACACTGAACATTCTGTCCACACTGAACATTCTGTCCACACTGAACATTCTGTCCACACTGAACATTCTGTCTACACTGAACATTCTGTCCACACTGAACATTCTGTCCACACTGAACATTCTGTCCACACTGAACATTCTGTCCACACTGAACATTCTGTCTACACTGAACATTCTGTCTACACTGAACATTCTGTCTACACTGAACATTGTTCACACTGAACATTCTGTCTACACTGAACATTGTTCACACTGAACATTCTGTCTACACTGAACATTGTCCACACTGAACATTGTTCACACTGAACATTCTGTCCACACTGAACATTGTCCACACTGAACATTCTGTCCACACTGAACATTGTCCACACTGAACATTCTGTCCACACTGAACATTCTGTCCACACTGAACATTCTGTCCACACTGAACCTTCTGTCCACACTGAACATTGTTCACACTGAACATTGTTCACACTGAACATTGTTCACACTGAACATTGTTCACACTGAACATTCTGTCCACACTGAACATTCTGTCCACACTGAACATTCTGTCCACACTGAACATTCTGTCCACACTGAACATTGTCCACACTGAACATTCTGTCCACACTGAACATTGTCCACACTGAACATTCTGTCCACACTGAACATTCTGTCCACACTGAACATTCTGTCCACACTGAATATTCTGTCCACACTGAACATTCTGTCCACACTGAACATTGTCCACACTGAACATTCTGTCCACACTGAACATTGTCCACACTGAACATTGTCCACACTGAGCATTCTGTCCACACTGAACATTCTGTCCACACTGAACATTGTCCACACTGAACATTGTTCACACTGAACATTGTCCACACTGAACATTGTCCACACTGAACATTGTCCACACTGAACATTGTCCACACTGAACATTCTGTCCACACTGAACATTCTGTCCACACTGAACATTCTGTCCACACTGAACATTCTGTCCACACTGAACATTCTGTCCACACTGAACATTCTGTCCACACTGAACATTCTGTCCACACTGAACATTGTCCACACTGAACATTGTCCACACTGAACATTCTGTCCACACTGAACATTCTGTCCACACTGAACATTCTGTCCACACTGAACATTGTCCACACTGAACATTGTCCACACTGAACATTCTGTCCACACTGAACATTGTCCACACTGAACATTGTCCACACTGAACATTGTTCACACTGAACATTGTCCACACTGAACATTGTTCACACTGACCATTGTCCACACGGCACAGTGGCCACACTGAACATTGTTCACACTGAACATTGTTCACACTGAACATTGTCCACACTGAACATTGTCCACACTGAACATTCTGTCCACACTGAACATTCTGTCCACACTGAACATTCTGTCCACACTGAACATTCTGTCCACACTGAACATTCTGTCCACACTGAACATTGTCCACACTGAACATTGTCCACACTGAACATTGTCCACACTGAACATTGTCCACACTGAACATTCTGTCCACACTGAACATTCTGTCCACACTGAACATTGTCTACACTGAACATTCTGTCAACACTGAACATTCTGTCCACACTGAACATTGTTCACACTGAACATTGTCTACACTGAACATTGTTCACACTGAACATTCTGTCTACACTGAACATTGTTCACACTGAACATTCTGTCAACACTGAACATTCTGTCAACACTGAACATTCTGTCAACACTGAACATTCTGTCCACACTGAACATTCTGTCCACACTGAACATTCTGTCCACACTGAACATTCTGTCCACACTGAACATTGTCCACACTGAACATTGTCCACACTGAACATTGTCCACACTGAACATTGTTCACACTGAACATTCTGTCCACACTGAACATTGTCCACACTGAACATTGTCCACACTGAACATTGTCCACACTGAACATTGTCCACACTGAACATTGTCCACACTGAACATTGTCCACACTGAACATTGTTCACACTGAACATTGTCCACACTGAACATTGTCCACACTGAACATTGTCCACACTGAACATTGTCCACACTGAACATTGTCCACACTGAACATTGTCCACGCTGAACATTGTCCACGCTGAACATTGTCCACGCTGAACATTGTCCACGCTGAACATTGTCCACACTGAACATTGTCCACGCTGAACATTGTCCACACTGAACATTCCTAGAAAAACAAATTTTGATAAACTTTTGATGATTTTTCTACGAGGAAGACTAGAAAAAAAAACATTTTTTTTATTCTTATCATATTTGATGATTGTGGTGAGTTTATTTGTAAATATGTATTTTGAAGACTATATTTATTTTAAGAACATAACAATAAACTTACAATTTCATTTTCCTAACACTTCCTGTTTATTCCACAAAAATGTTTACAAAATTCGGTTAGTGCAAAAGTTGTTCGATATTAATTTTAACATTGATCTTTTTTCAATCAGTACGGTATTTAACAGTGATATTTTATGTCCTTTACAGGAGAAATTGTGAACTGAAGAATTTTGAACACTTATTATCATCCTCGGCTTCACTGAATGTTTTAAACATTCTTGCATGTTGCTCTAGGAGTGAGGGGGGGGCTGTGAGGGAGTGACTGTGAGGGAGTGAGGGGGGGGACTGTGAGGGAGTGACTGTGAGGGAGTGAGGGGGGGACTGTGAGGGAGTGAGGGGGGGACTGTGAGGGAGTGAGGGGGGGACTGTGAGGGAGTGAGGGGGGGACTGTGAGGGAGTGAGGGGGGGACTGTGAGGGAGTGAGGGGGGACTGTGAGGGAGTGAGGGGGGGACTGTGAGGGGGGGGACTGTGAGGGAGTGAGGGGGGACTGTGAGGGAGTGAGGGGGGGGGACTGAGGGAGTGAGGGGGGGACTCGGGGACCTCAAATGTAATTAGCCTAGCGCGCCTCTCCAACTAAATCCGGCACTGGTTCCTAGGAATGAGGCAAGGATGTAGTAGTGTCTGGACGGGGCCGGGAGGGAGCGGGGCAGGCACCGGGCCGGGAGGGAGCGGGGCAGGCACGGGGCCGGGAGGGAGCGGGGCAGGCACGGGGCCGGGAGGGAGCGGGGCAGGCACGGGGCCGGGAGGGAGCGGGGCTGGCACGGGGCCGGGAGGGAGCGGGGCTGGCACGGGGCCGGGAGGGAGCGGGGCTGGCACGGGGCCGGGAGGGAGCGGGGCAGGCACGGGGCCGGGAGGGAGCGGGGCAGGCACGGGGCCGGGAGGGAGCGGGGCAGGTACGGGGCCGGGAGGGAGCGGGGCTGGCACGGGGCCGGGAGGGAGCGGGGCAGGCACGGGGCCGGGAGGGAGCGGGGCAGGCACGGGGCCGGGAGGGAGCGGGGCAGGCACGGGGCCGGGAGGGAGCGGGGCAGGCACGGGGCCGGGAGGGAGCGGGGCAGGCACGGGGCCGGGAGGGAGCGGGGCAGGCATGGGGCCGGGAGGGAGCGGGGCAGGCACGGGGCCGGGAGGGAGCGGGGCAGGCACGGGGCCAGGAGAGAACACCACACAAAACAACACACACGCGCACAAAAAAAAAAAAAAAAACCCACACATCTCCAACTAAAGATACTCTTGTTTCCTGGAATTCTCTCTCCCCTGACATCCACCCCACCTCCTTCCTCTCCTCACATTTCCTCCCTTATCTCCCTCTTTTCTCCCACTATCTTACATTTCCCCGTCATGTCTCTCCTTCACGCTCCTCCATGCTAGTGAAAGGATCTTAATCCATGGAATTGGTGCCACCGTCCTACTGACGATCAAACGTAATTACGTACCACTGGCTGGTGCAATATAACCCGTATGGCTTGAACACTTCTCACGTTCCCTGTACCACGTAGGCGGGCCTTCACAGCCCAGCCTGAACCTTGGTTTATCCGTTGATTGTTCAACCAGACTGCTGCTGCTGGCGGCCCGCTTGCCAACATACACATCACAACCAACTTGATCAGGCACTTGGCGGAGATAGTGATCCTGTTTAATCTTGAGGACTTCACTTCTTCCTGCAGTATTTCTGGTATCTGCTGGTAGTATGTTGAGCAGTCAAGGCCCACTGGATGTTGATACTCATAGCTTCCCTGACATTACTGTGTTTGTTTTACACCTGTCCCAAAGTTCTGTAGATCTTTGAGTAAACCCTCAAGTATCTTCCATACATTACACACACACGCCCTTAGCGTGCATGTGTGTGTATATATACATTATATATATATATATATATATATATATATATATATATATATATATATATATATATATATATATATATAGAATAGAGAAATTCCAAGCGCTTTCGTGACTACTCACATTATCAAGGAACAATAAAAGTAATGTATCAAAGGAAGGCATATATAGGGTCTAGACCACACCTCACTATTACATCCCACAACAAAGCAACACCTGACGCGCGACTCGTAAAAAAGAGAACACTGCAGTAGGCCCGCTGGCCCAACTAGACACGTCCTTCACACAACCCACAAAACTATTCACGTTAAGACACATGTGCAACATCCAGATATCTTTATTATAGACATTTCGCCATCCAGTGGCTTTATCAATACAGATTCTAGGACATAATTAGAAGACAGTAGAACTACATACAAAAGATGAGGTAATCAGTCCCTCAGTCTTGGAGTTAGTGTTCACAGCATCGTGGCGGAGGAGAATTTGGCAGATTCTCCTCCACCACGATGCTCTCAACACTAACTCCAAGGTTGAGGGACTGATTACCTCATCTTTTGTATATAGTTCTACTGTCTTCTAGAATCTGTATTGATAAAGCCACTGGAGGGCGAAACGTCTACATCAAAGATCTCCAGATGTTGCAATTGTGTTTTAACTTTCATATTGTCGGTGTTTTATACCTTTCTTGCACAAACTATTCTACCCAAGAATTAAGAATTTTAAAATTTATTATTTGTCCAATGTATTATTAAATTCTTCCCAAATTATATTAATTATAAATGGATCTAATTTATATAAACCAAAGGAAATATTCATATTATTGTCAAAACTGCTTTTTATGAAACAAGATTCAATTATATTCCTGTCGACCATGGACTTGCTTGATACAACTTTCTCAACTTTTTGAAAATCAATTGGATGGTTAAAATCTCTCACATGAATAAATAGAGCATTGGAATCTTGTCCACTTCTAATGCTATATTTATGTTGTTTTAATCTTAGTTCGATACTTTTACCAATTTGACCGTAATAAACTTTATCGCAAATTTTACAAGGAATCTTATACACACATCCGTCAGCATTTTGGGGAGGATTCTTTATCAAAAGTTTTTTTTACTGTATCAAGATTTTTAAATACAACTTTGATATTGGAAATATAAACACATATGCAGTATAATGTGATCCTTTGCTAGGTAAGACACATATGCAACAGTTAGGTATCTTTATTTTGAAACGTTTCGCCTACACAGTAGGCTTCTTCAGTCGAGTACAGAAAAGTTGATAGAAGCAGAAGATACTTGAAGACGATGTAATCAGTCCATCACCCTTAAAGTTTTGAGGTGGTCAGTCCCTCAGTCTGGAGAGCATTGTTCCATAGACACTGCAACACAAGGGTATCTTGGTACAGACCTACAATCAACTTTTACAACCTCTACTAGTGAGAACGGCTGGATTTGAGAGGGACCTGACCTCCCAACATCTGAGTTCTTACCTCTCCTAGTGACCTACGTCTCACCTGTTGGCGCTATAAATGGGCTCCATCCTGTTACTTCATCTCCATATTGTTTCATTCTATGGAACAATGCTCTCCAGACTGAGGGACTGACCACCTCAAAACTTTAAGGGTGATGGACTGATTACATCGTCTTCAAGTATCTTCTGCTTCTATCAACTTTTCTGTACTCGACTGAAGAAGCCTACTGTGTAGGCGAAACGTTTCAAAATAAAGATACCTAACTGTTGCATATGTGTCTTACCTAGCAACCTGTCGGTGTTTTGTACCATTTTAATGTTCAATGTGATCCTTTATTGACAACGTTTCGCCCACACAGTGGGCTTTTTCAAGTCACAAACAGATCTGATCTGTTTGTGACTTGAAAAAGCCCACTGTGCGCGAAACGTTGTCAATAAAGGATCACATTATACTGCATGTGTGTTTATATTTCCATTGTGTCGGTATTTTATACCATTTATTTCCATCTACAACTTTGATATTAAAAGTGTTAAGAGAAGGCATATCAACCAAGTTTTCATGGTAAGGGAGAACCAACATATTTTTAGTTGAATAAGGCTGGTTGTCCCTTTTTGGATTGTAAAAAGTATTTCTAGCAATTTTTTAAAGATTATCAATTACGTTTCTTGGGTATTTCAAATCATTAGCTTTAAACTAGGAATAGATAGTGGTATGGGTTTTGGCGAGAATACAGTGAAGTTCCAGTGTAGTAACACTGAGTTCTAGGGGAACTAGTAATGGGCAGAATGATGTGGATATTGGAAAGCCAATGGCATTAGGCGACAAATACAGTAATAGGTTTAGTGAAAAAACAGATATGAGCAGGAAGGGTGAAGAGAAAGGTGGGTCTTTAAAATTATATTATGCTAATAGCCGTAGTGCTAGGAATAAGATGGATGAGTTGAGATTAGTTGCTAGTGCAGGTAACATTGATGTATTTGCAATCACTGAAACATGGTTTAATTCCAAAAGTCGGGACATGCCTTCGGAAAGTCACATTCAGGGTTTTAAATTGTTCCAAGTAGATAGAAATATCGGCAAGGGAGGTGGGGTGGCACTGTATGTCCGAGATCACTTGAACTGTTGCATAAAAACGGGTATTAAGTCTGAGGTAACACATACAGAGTCTGTCTGGATAGAATTTTCAGAGGCATAAAAAAATTGATTCTAGGAGTGATATACCGTCCCCCAAACTTAGATAGGGCCCAAGGGAAATTACTGTGGAAGGAAATTATTAAGGCCACAAGGCAGGATAATATAGTAATTCTAGGGGACTTAGTCACATTGATTGGAATTTCTTGACTGGGAATTTAGAATCAAATGACTTCTTAGTAGTAGTTCAGGAATGTTTTTTGAAGCAGTTTGTGACAGAACCTACAAGAGGAAATAACCTGCTTGATTTGGTTCTGGCGAACAATTTATAAATAGTTTAGAAATTAATGAGGAACTCGGCACAAGCGATCACAAATCAATTACCTTTAGCTTAGAATGGAAGTATGATAGTAGGGACAACTCAGTAACAGTTCCAGATTTTCGCTTAGCAGATTACAATGGGCTTAGAGAACACTTATCTGTTGACTGGGGTAACGAAGAGAGCTATCAATATGACAGTTTTCTGAACACTATACATGCTGCTCAAAGAACGTTTATCCCTTATAAAGAAATTAGATCAAATAGAAATGACCCAAAATGGATGAATAATTGGCTGAAATATCTACTAGGGCATAAGAAAGGAATTTATAGGCGTATCAAGAAAGGTGAGGGTCATCTTATAAATCAGTATAGTGACATCAAGAGGGACGTTAAAAAGGGGATAAGAAAAGCAAAGGGACTATGAAATTAAAGTTGCTAGGGATTCGAAAACCCAAAAAGTTTTTTCCAGGTATATAGAACAAAAGTTAACAGATAAGATAGGTCCCCTTAAAAATAACTATGGGCATCTTACTGACAAAGAGAATGAAATGTGCTCGATTTTAAATAATTATTTTCTCTCGGTTTTTACACAGGAAGACACTAACAATATTCCAGTAATTAATATTTATAGTGGACCTGAAAAAGATAAATTATGTAACATCACAGTCACTAGTGAAATGATTGTGAAGCAGATAGAAAGACTGAAGCAAAGTAAGTCGCCGGGTCCTGATGAGGTTTTTTCAAGGGTTCTTAAGGAATGCAAAATGGAACTCTGTGAACCATTAACTAATATTTTTAATTTATCTCTTCAAACAGGTGTAGTGTCTGATATGTGGAAGATGGCTAATGTAATTCCTATTTTTAAAGCAGGGTCAAGTCGTTACCGTCAAATTACCGCCCAATAAGCCTAACCTCAATTGTAGGTAAATTACTAGTCAATTATAGCTGAGATTATAAGAAGCCATCTCGATAAGCATAGCTTGATTCACGAGAGGCCGTTCTTGTCTAATTTATTAACTTTCTTCAGTAAAGCTTTTGAGGCTGTTGATCACGATAAAGAATTTGATATTATTTACTTAGATTTTAGTAAGGCTTTTGATAGGGTTCCGCACCAAAGACTGTTAAAGAAAGTGGCAGCTCATGGCATTGGGAGAAAAGTGCTCTCGTGGATCGAGTCATGGCTCACAGACAGGAAGCAGAGTGTGTCCATAAATGGGGTTAAATCCGAGTGGGGATTTGTAACAAGTGGCGTTCCACAGGGATCAGTCTTGGGCCCGTTGTTGTTTATAATATATATCAATGATCTTGATGAGGGTGTTACTAGTGATATGAGCAAATTCGCCGATGACACAAAGATAGGAAGGATAATTGATTCAAACGTAGATGTTAGGGAACTTCAGGAGGATTTAAACAAACTCTATTCTTGGTCAGAAAAGTGGCAGATGCCGTTCAATGTAGATAAATGCAAGGTTCTGAAGCTTGGGAGCGCCCATAACCCTAGCACTTATAAGTTAAATGATGTAGAACTTAGCCATACAGATTGCGAAAAGGACTTGGGGGTTATGGTGAGCAGCAGCCTTAAACCAAGACAGCAATGCCTAAGCGTACGTAATAAGGCAAATAGATTACTGGGATTTATATCAAGTATAAGCAACAGAAGTCCAGAGGTCATACTGCAGCTTTATACATCATTAGTAAGGCCTCACCTAGATTATGCAGCTCAGTTCTGGTCTCCATATTACAGAATGGACCTAAATTCGTTAGAAAACATTCAGCGTAGGATGACTAAATTAATACATAGCATTAGAAATCTTCCTTATGAAGAAAGATTGAAGACTTAAGTTATGGAAAAAGACACTTATGTACAGTTCAGGACATTTATTAAAGGAAACGTTTCGCCACGAGTGGCTTCTTCAGTCCTAATACAGAGAAAACTAAGAAAACATTTATATATATAGTGGCAGGAGTCAGGTGAGGTGACGCGTGGGTAGAGGTGGTAGTGGTAGTAGTAGTAGTAGTAGTAGTAGTAGTAGTAGTAGTAGTAATGGAACTAAGGAGGTGAGGCAAGAGAGGGACCTGCTGGCATCAAGTAACACCAGTTCCCAGGATGGGTAATATCCTCTTGCTTAGTAATTTTGAAATACTGTAACTACCGGAAGACGACTTAAGACGGAGAAAATGCATTGAAGCTGCACTAATTTCTGTCAGTAACACTATAAAGCAAAAATCCGGTAGTTACAGTATTTCAAAATTACTAAGCAAGAGGATATTACCATATCCATCCTGGGAACAGGTGTTACTTGATGCCAGCAGGTCCCTCTCTTGCCTTACCTCCTTAGTTCCATTACTACTACTACTACTACTACCTCTACCCACGCGTCACCTCACCTGACTCCTGCCACTATATATATAAATGTTTTCTTAGTTTTCTCTGTATTAGGACTGAAGAAGCCACTCGTGGCGAAACGTTTCCTTTAATAAATGTCCTGAACTGTACATAAGTGTCTTTTTCCACATCTTGTCGGTATCACCATACCATTTCCCCACTCTTAAGTTACATTCGCTTGTTAGACGAAGAATGAGGGGAGACCTGATCGAAGTGTATAAGTGGAAGATAGGTATTAATAAAGGGGATATTAAAAAGGTCTTGAGGATATCTCTCCAAGAGAGAACCCGCAATAAAGATTTAAATTAGATAAGTTTAGATTTAGAAAGGACATAGGAAAGTATTGGTTTGGAAATAGGGTAGTTGATGAGTGGAACAGTCTACCTAGTTGGGTTATTGAGGCTAGGACTTTGGGTAGTTTCAAATTTAGGTTGGATAAGTACATGAGTGTTACAAAAAACGCGATTCTAAAAGCTTAAGAGATCTCCAGTGAATACTAGAAAGGACTGCCCTTCTAGCATCCAGCCTGTTACTGGGTTTTCGTAACAAGTAGTCAGTATCCTTGTCCAATTATCCATTATAAATCAGTATTATTCAATAGTGCTTCAGGATTACAACTGGTAGGCTACTAACTAGAGAAATTAAAATTTAATAAATTTATTAAGTCTAGAGGTATATTATCAAAGTAAATTAAATCACAGCAATCAAAATAAAATCAATCTCTCGAGTTCAATATTATTGTGCCGAAAGCACATATCACATTTATAATTCTTAAGTACCGTCTGGTACATTAACATTTAATAAGATATTACAAATATGTACAAGTAAGTGTGTATGCGTGTAAGTGCTCTTAAGTAGTTAGCTATGTCTCAAGACTCGAATAAGACTTAAACAAGTGACTGACAAAGTCCTCAAATAAACTAACTTCTTGACCGACTGGCAACCCGAACAGTCTGCTTGAACAACAAAGAATGCTAAGCCCAATAGCAATGCAATATCAAGCGACTGCGACACAGAATCAGGAACTGGGAAATAATATAACGACACTAAGTAGGGACCATCAACAGATCCTCCACAAAAGTTACAAAACTCCCATACTACTGAATCTATGTTCAGCATAGGAAAAACGCGACTGTGACAATACACAGAAACCAGTACAAAATTAGGTCAGAAGCTATAGCTAAGGACCTGAGATGTTCAGAGTGTCTATGTGACACACAACCTCAGTACAACGTCGAAAATCACAAAGTCTATACAATGTTCTGTGAACAAAGTTCTACAGAACTAACAAGAATAATGAGACAGACAATCTGTCCAACCACCAAGCGAGTCTAGAGCAGACTGAATACTTCACGAGAGGTGAGGACACCCCCCCTCGATCACGTGATAGCCCCGTGGACAGCACAGCTCAGAAGCCGGCAGTATAACGAGCGACAAGCGATAATTACAGTAGTTTGACAATCAAGACTAACTGAGCACATATTATGTACATCCTAACAATATGTAATATGTAACATCCTAACAACATAAGCTACGTCAAATAACAATATAAGGCGATTTAGCTATTATCGCAAACATAAGCAATATAAAATTAAATGAAAAGGTAATATACATTATATATACATAATCATTGTAACCCATTCAGGGGTTGCAACAATGAGTGGGAGGGGTTGGATTTGAGTGGGACTTGCACATCAGAGCTTATTTCCTGGGTAGCATTGAAAATTGGGTTGGGCAAATGTTTTGTTAGTGGGATGAATTGTAAAGGACCTGCCTAGTATGGGCCAACAGGCCTCCTGCAGTGTTCCTCCTTTTTTATGTTATGTTAACTTTCGTAAACAAGGAAGTAACATCAAAACTAACCATGTTATAATCATTTAAGTCAGTCAAGGAGCTTAATTTATCAACTAAATCTATGTTGTTTTTAACATTAAAGTTACAAAAACAGAACTACCGTACGTAGAACTACGTAACGTAGTCAATAAAGGCTCACATTATACTGCATATGTGTTTATATTTCCATTGTGTCGGTATTTTATACCATTTATTTCCATCAACTAAATCTATGTTGTTTTTAACATTAATGTTAAACATTTTGCCAACAATAGGGCTCAAAATGTCAACAAGCCATTTGGATAATTTATATGAAACTGATCCTATGGAGCTAATAATTGGTCTGACTGGATTCCCTGGTTTGTGTGTTTTTATTAGTCCATACATGTAAGGTAAAGATGGATTAGTGGAAGTAAATTTACTTCCACTAATCCATCTTTACCTTACATGTATGGACTAATAAAAACACACAAACCAGGGAATCCAGTCAAAGTATTAGCCCCATAGGATCAGTTTCATATAAATTATCCAAATGGCTTGTTGACATTTTGAGCCCTATTGTTGGCAAAATTTGTAACTTTAATGTTAAAAACAACATACCTTGGTTAATCATGTTACGAGGTGTACAAGTCACAAGACTACTCTTATGTTTGTAATAGCTGCAGTTATTAAACCCTCCAGGATTTTGCCCAAATCTAAGTTGTTTTTACGAACACCACCATTAACACCATCACCGTTAACACTAGTGAGACAAGTCGCCACAGACGATCACCACTAACACTTGGGAACTGCTGTTACCATTACCACTTGGTGGATGCTTCAACGACCCACGTTAACCCATGTTAACGAGGTCTGCCACCCACGTTAATACTTCTTAATTACCCACAATTTTGGTAGGTGCCTGTCCCTGCCCCTGAGGGAGGCCGAGGTACCTAACACTCTCCTTCACAAGGCAACTCCTTCAAGTTGCCGGGATGATCTTGAAGGACTCTTGATCCAAGGAATTGGAGGTACCTTACCTTCCTTGGATCAGCCTTCATTACTTCTTCTCTAGTCGCTGAATGACCCTTCAGGGTTTAGAGATTTCCCAAAGAATCTTATGATCTATGAGGTAAAGAGTAACCATGCCAGCATCGACCCCGCGGCCAGCTCCCAGACGAGACACAGGAAGGTGGTAAGGCAACACCAACACTGGTGGTGGTGCTAGTCATGCAGCACCAACACTGGTGGTGGTCAAGCAACACCAACACTGGTGGTGGTGCTAGTCAGGCAGCACCAACACTGGCGATGGTGGCCAGGCAGCACCAATACTAGTGGTGGTTACCTGGAGGTTACCTGGAGGTTATTCCGGGGATCAACGCCCCCGCGGCCCGGTCCATGACCAGGCCTCCCGATGGATCAGGGCCTGATCAACTAGACTGTTACTGCTGGCCGCACGCAGTCCAACGTACGAGACACAGCCCGGCTGATCCGGCAATGACTTTAGGTATCTGTCCAGCTCTTTCTTGAAGGCAGCCAGGGGTTTATTGGCAATTCCCCTAATGCTTGATGGGAGGCTGTTGAACAGTTTTGGGCCCTGGACACTTATGGTGTTTTCCCTTAGTGTACCAATGGCGCCCCTACTTTTTATTGGCGGCATTTTGCATCGCCTGCCCACTGTGGTTGTTTAGGCAACGTAACACTGGTGAGGTAGTTAGGCAACGCCAACACTGGTGGTTGTGGGAGTCAAGCAACACCAACACTGGTGGTGATGGTTGTCAGACAACACCAACACTGGTGGTGATGGTTGTCAGACAATACCAACACTGGTGGTGGTCAGGCAGCACCAACACTGGTGGTGGTGGTCAGGCAGCACCAACACTGGTGGTGGTGGTCAGGCAGCACCAACACTGGTGGTCAGGCAGCACTAACACTGGTGGTGGTGGTGGTGGTCAGGCAGCACCAACACTGGTGGTGGTCAGGCAGCACCAACACCGGTGGTGGTGGTGGTCAGGCAGCACCAACACTGGTGGTGGTGGTGGTCAGGCAGCACCAACGCTGGTGGTGGTGGTCAGGCAGCACCAACACTGGTGGTGGTGGTGGTCAGGCAGCACCAACACTGGTGGTGGTGGTCAGGCAGCACCAACACTGGTGGTGGTCAGGCAGCACCAACACTGGTGGTGGTGGTCAGGCAGCACCAACACTGGTGGTGGTGGTGGTCAGGCAGTACCAACGCTGGTGGTGGTGGTGGTCAGGCAGCACCAACACTGGTGGTGGTCAGGCAGCACCAACACTGGTGGTGGTGGTGGTCAGGCAGCACCAACACTGGTGGTGGTGGTCAGGCAGCACGAACACTGGTGGCGGTGGTGGTCAGGCAGCACCAACACTGGTGGTGGTCAGGCAGCACCAACACTGGTGGTGGTCAGGCAGCACCAACACTGGTGGTGGTGGTGGTCAGGCAGCACCAACACTGGTGGTGGTGGTGGTCAGGCAGCACCAACACTGGTGGTGGTGGTGGTCAGGTTAGGCAGCACCAACACTGGTGGTGGTCAGGCAGCACCAACACTGGTGGTGGTCAGGCAGCACCAACACTGGTGGTGGTTAGGTCAGGCAGCACCAACACTGGTGGTGGTCAGGCAGCACCAACACTGGTGGTGGTCAGGTCAGAATGGGTTGCAATGATTATGTATATATAATGTATATTACCTTTTCATTTAATTTTATATTGCCAACACTGGTTTATATTATTATTTGACTGTTATATTGTTATTTGTTATGTTGTTAGGATGTACATAATGTGCTCAGTTCGTCTTGATTGTTAAACTACAACGCTTGTTGCTCGTTACTGCCGGCTTCTGAGCTGTGTGTCCACGTATCACGTGTCGAGGGGGAGGTGTCAGTGAAGTATTCAGTCTGCTCGAGACTCGCTTGGTGGTTGGACAGATTGTCTGTCTCATTATTCTTGTTAGTTCTGGTCTGGAACATTGTATAGTTGGTGATTTTCACGTTGTACTGAGCACATTGACACTCTGAACATCTCAGGTCCTTAGCTATAGCTTCTGACCTAATTTTGTACTGGTCAGTCGCATATTGCATTGCTATTGGGCCATTCTTTGTTGTTCAAGCACTGTTCGTGCCAGTCGGTCAAGAAGTCAGTCGCACTTGTTTAAGTCTTATTCGAGTCTTGAGACATACACTACTTAGAGCACTTACACACATACATACACACTTGTACATATTTGTAATATCTTATTATATGTTAATGTACCAGACGTACTTAAGAATTATAAATGTGATATGTCAGCACAATAATATTGCAGAGATTGATTTTATTTTGATTGCACCCTCTAACACTTAATAATTAATAAATTTATTAAATTTTAATTTCTCTAGTTAGTAGCCTACCAGTTGTAATCCTAAAGTATTGAACCATACTGAATTTTAATGGTCAGGATACTGACTACTTGTTACACCAACACTGAATGTAGAAGCTGTCCTTTCTAGTGGTCTCTAAGCTTTTAGTCGCGTTTTTTGTAACAGTGCAGCACACAACACTGGTGGTGGTGGTTGGTCAGGCAGCACCAACACTGGTGGCAGGTGGTGGTCAGGCAGCACCAACGCTGGTGGTGGTGGTCACACTGGTGGTGGTGGTCAGGCAGCACCAACACTGGTGGCAGGTGGTGGTCAGGCAGCACCAACACTGGTGGTGGTGGTCAGGCAGCACCAACACTGGTGGTGGTGGTCAGGCAGCACCAACATTGGTGGTGGTGGTCAGGCAGCACCAACACTGGTGGTGGTGGTCAGGCAGCACCAACACTGGTGGTGGTGGTCAGGCAGCACCAACACTGGTGGTGGTCAGGCAGCACCAACACTGGTGGTGGTGGTCAGGCAGCACCAACACTGGTGGTGGTGGTCAGGCAGCACCAACACTGGTGGTCAGGCAGCACCAACACTGGTGGTGGTCAGGCAGCACCAACACTGGTGGTGGTGGGGGTGGTGGTGGTCAGGCAGCACCAACGCTGGTGGTGGTGTGTGGTCAGGCAGCACCAACACTGGTGGTGGTGGTGGTCAGGCAGCACCAACACTGGTGGTGGTGGTGGTCAGGCAGCACCAACACTGGTGGTGGTGGTCAGGCAGCACCAACACTGGTGGTGGTGGTCAGGCAGCACCAACACTGGTGGTGGTGGTGGTCAGGCAGCACCAACACTGGTGGTGGTGGTGGTCAGGCAGCACCAACACTGGTGGTGGTCAGGCAGCACCAACACTGGTGGTGGTGGTGGTCAGGCAGCACCAACACTGGTGGTGGTGGTCAGGCAGCACCAACACTGGTGGTGGTCAGGCAGCACCAACACTGGTGGTGGTGGTGGTCAGGCAGCACCAACACTGGTGGTCAGACAGCACCAACACTGGTGGTGGTGGTGGTCAGGCAGCACCAACACTGGTGGTGGTGGTGGTCAGGCAGCACCAACACTGGTGGTGGTCAGACAGCTTTCTAAAACGTGAAGTGCTCCACCACGAAGTAATTACCTCAGAGATTGAACCCTAAATTAAAATCGGAACACTTACACAAGCTCTGTTGTGCGCAAGCGCATACGCACACACCCACGCACGCACACCTGCGCGCGTGCGCTCACACACGCACACAGTTTGGGGAGACCAGGAGACCAAAAATCAGTGATACCAACCACAATTGTCAGCAGGCGGAGCCAAGAACGAAGTCTTGTTATGATGGAGTGCCAAGTGCCAGCAGTAACAGTAAGTTTTGAGCGAGGGAGGTTGGAGGAAGACACACCCAGGATAGTTCAAACAACAGAGGAAGAAACCTTGATCTTGTAATCTCACGGAAACAAACATCTCAGCCTACATAACTATGTCTGCCACTAAGCTGCACGAGGGCACACACAGGTGGGCCCACAGCTAATACTCAAACTTGACACACATAACTAGGTGAGTATACACACACATACTAGTAGGGGTGGGAGTGGTGGAGTGGGAGTGGTGGAGTGGGAGTGGAGTGGGAGTGAAGTGGGAGTGGTGAAGTGGGAGTGGTGAAGTGGGAGTGGTGAAGTGGGAGTGGTGAAGTGGGAGTGAAGTGAGAGTGGAGGTGGAGTAGGATTGGTGGTAAAGCTGTGGTAGCGTTGAGGATGATGTGTCAAGTGTTCGAGCTAATAATCCCTCGAAGAACCCCCTCCCTCCCCCGATACCCCAACCCCCAAAGAACCCCTTCCCCCCTATACCCCAACCTCAACCCCCAAAGAACCCCCTCCAGCTCTACCCCAGTCTAATTCCCCGGAGAACCTCCCTCCCCCTAGCCAAAATCCCCAGGAGCTCCCCCTCTCCCCAGACAAAAATGCCCCTCGGGAGCTATACAAGATACCAAGCTTGTAGAAGGTGATAACTGCTGCCAATTATCACTTCCGGCACTATTAACAAGGAGTGCCAGACCTAGCTATTACTTCCGGCACCTTTACCAAGGTGCACCAGGCCTATCTATAATATACCTTTAACGGGTTTCGAGTTTTTTTTTTTTTTACTCTCGGAGCCCGGCCCTGGGCCAGGCTCGTCTGGTGCTTGCTTGATCAACTAGAATGTTGCTGCCCCGTTGACCCACACATCCATCACAGCCTGGTTGATCAGGCACCTGGTGAAGATGCATGTCCGGTTTCCTCTAGATTTCTTCGCGTGTCCCAACGGTGCTTCTGATACCTTAAGATAAAATGTTAAATAGTTTGGGGTCACAGATGTTGAGACAATGCTCACTTATTGTGCCCACTGCACCCCTGCCTTTCACTGGGTTTACTTAACATTTCCTTCCATATCTCTCACTCCAGTATGTTATGGCAGTGTGTATATTTGGGACAAGACCCTCAAGTACTTTCCTGGCACATATCATGCATCTCTCTTTCTCTTCCGTCCCAGTGAGTACATATTTGAAACTTTAAAAGGAGTTCCAAGTAATTTAAATACTCTATTGGCTCTATGCGGGCAGCAAACAATTTCTGTATCTGTTCCAGGTCTGATATTTCTCCTGCCCTGAACGGGGCCGTCAACACTGAGCAATATTCCAAATGAAAGCATAAGTGATTTGAAAAGTGTCCTCACTGGCACTATTTCCCTTGCTTTGGAAGTTCTTATTATCTACCTCACCTAGATATCACTTTTTAGCTAAACCCCACTGATGACGAAATATACTGATATCTTTTACCCGTGTTTCACATCTGTCCAAATTGTCTCTGCATCGGGACGGGTTTAAAGATGGGAGAGAAGGGCTGGTGAGTGGTTGGGTTGTTTTAGTGGGTGGGTTGGGAAAAATGTGGCGATAAGCCCCGAAAGGCCTACAAGAGGGCCACTGAGATTTCAAGAGAGCGCTACAGTTAGACCCATCCTTCCCCAAACTCGCTTCCCAAAGGATGTTTTTCTAGGTCAACGCCCCCGGTCTCAGACCAGACCGCCTGATGAATTTAAACCTGTCAAATAGGCTGTTACTGCTGGCGACACGCAGTCCAACGGACGAACCACAGTCTAGCAGGTCAGGTGAATAAAGGAACTTACCAAGGTCCCTGTCGAAGATAGCCAGGGGTCTGTTGGTAAGTCCCGTCTTATATACGAAAGGAAGCTGTTGAAAAATCTTAGGCTTTTTATAATTATTATATCACCTCTCAGTGTACTCGCTGTACCCCTGATCTTCACTAGGGTGATTTACACAGTCTGCCAAGCAGGAGCGACCTTCTGTAACTCTACACTGCCCTAACTACCTGGATGTGCAACTGTTGTGAATCTATGTGGTTAGCGATGTTGCTGCCATCTTGCAAACCATAGTGCTATTAGTTTACAGTTTATGTTATTGTTTGGCTACCTCCTTTGTGGATTGGAGTTATGACCTGTGTTTAGGTTCCCACTCCATAGTTATATTTAAGGCACCATAAAAAAAAGGTTTCTTGTAGAAACTTATGAACATGGAGTTTCACGAGTCCGAGCCTAGGGCAGAGTGCATGGGCATCATGTTAACGGCTTTTCGAAGTCAAGTGTGGTACCTGGAGTCTACTTGAAGGGCATTCCGGGGATCAACGCCCCTGCGGCCCGGTCCACGACCAGGCTTCCCGGTGGATCAGAGCCTGATCAACGAGGCTGTTACTGCTGGCCGCACGTAGTCCAACGTAGTCCAGCTGATCCGGCACCGACTTTAGGTATCTGCCCAGCTACCTCTTGAAGACAACCAGGGGTCTATTGGTAATGCCCCTTATGGCTGGTGGGAGGCTGTTGAACAATCTTGGGCCCCGGACACTTATTGTGTTTTCTCTTAGTGTACGAGGGACTGGTTCCAAATGTGCACACAGAAATCACTTCCTACGAAAGCGAAAGACTTGGCAGGCGATGCAACATACCCCCAGTGAGAAGTAGGGGCGTCACTGGTACACTAAGAGAAAACACAATAAGTGTCCGGGGCCCAAGACTGTTCAACAGCCTCCCACCAGCCATAAGGGGCATCACCGGTAGACCCCTGGTTGTCTTCAAGAGGGAGCTGGACAAAGACCTAAAGTCGGTTGTTAGGTAAGACACATATGCAACAGTTAGGTATCTTTATTATGAAACGTTTCGCCTACACAGTAGGCTTCTTCAGTCAAGTACAGAAAAGTTGATAGAAGCAGAAGATACTTGAAGACGATGTAATCAGTCCATCACCCTTAAAATTTTGAGGTGGTCAGTCCCTCAGTCTGGAGAAGAGCATTGTTCCATAGTATGAAACAATATGGAGATGAAGTGACAGAATGGAGCTTTTTATAGCGCCATCTCCATATTGTTTCATACTATGGAACAATGCTCTTCTCCAGACTGAGGGACTGACCACCTCAAAATTTTAAGGGTGATGGACTGATTACATCGTCTTCAAGTATCTTCTGCTTCTATCAACTTTTCTGTACTTGACTGAAGAAGCCTACTGTGTAGGCGAAACGTTTCATAATAAAGATACCTAACTGTTGCATATGTGTCTTACCTAACAACCTGTCGGTATTTTATACCATTTTAATGTTCAACCTAAAGTCGGTGCCGGATCAGCCGGGTTGTGGCTCGTATGTTGGACTGCGTGCGGCCAGCAGTAACAGCCTCGTTGATCTGGCCCTGATCCACCGGAAGGCCTGGTCGTGGACCGGGCCGCGGGGGCGTTGATCCCCGGAATGGCCTCCAGGTAGATTCCAGGTAGGTAGACCAATGACGCCACTACGTTTCACTGGGGGTATGTTGCATCGCCTGCCAAATCTTTTGCTTTCGTAGGGAGTGATTTCTGTGTGCATATTAGGAACCAGTAGTCCCAGAATCTTCCAGGTATAGATTATGATATCTCTCTTTCGCCTGCGCTCCAGTGAGAACAAATCAACTGTTTCCAGGCGTTCCCAATAGTTAAGGTGTTTGATGGAACTTATACGTGCAGTATTGGTTGGTTCTCTGTACATTTTCTAGATCTGTAATTTCACGTGCCTTCAATTGAATGGGGATGTCAGTGTACAGCAGTATTCCAGCCTAGAGAGAACAAGTGATTTAAAAGGATCATCATTGGCTTAGCATCTCTTGTCTTGAATGTTCTCATTATCCATCCTATCAGTTTCCTCTCAGATGTGATAGTACCATTGTTGTGGTCCTTGAAGGTGAGCTCTTCGGTTAGGTTTATGTCGGAAATTCTGGAGCCGTTGACAAAGTCTCGTTCATGAACAATTCATATGAGATGTCAACCTTTTTCGTTTGACTAACGGCTCACTGAAAACAGTCGTAGTAAGACCTCTAATTTACCTCTGATGAGTTCGGAGAGGTTTTCTACTCCCAGAGCTCGGCTATTTCTTTGCTATCGTCAGTCTGCTACATCGTGGTTGACCCCACAAGTGACTTTTCTTTGCCCTGGGTTTTGCATACGGGTAACAATATTATGGAATTCTGTCCATTTCAATGTTCAGGTACCTGCTGAAATATCCTGACGTCAAACACCAGTAGGAAAACTAAACTAATTCCAACAACCCAATAAGATACAGGGGCTTCAGAAGGGATGTGATTATAATGTACACAGTCTAGGGTCTAAATACTAGTGGATAGAAACTACATTTGATGCAAGTATGGAGGGAAGGGGAGGAGACGGGTTAGATATCTGTTTAATGGTCAGGTAAGTGAACGAGATTATCGGTATTTCGTAGAAACCAACTCTACACACAGTTTCGTACAAGTATGATAAGACACAGGTCAGAAGAGGCTGGACCAGGAGCTATGAATAAACAGTGGCCGTGAGGTACACAGCGCCCAGGTGTGTTATCAGTTAGACTGTTAAGAAGCTTATCTAGCCTGCTTGACCCTGCACCCCCCACCACCACCACCACTCCACACGCCACCTTCACTACCTGCACCCACCACCACCACCACTCCACACGCCACCTTCACTACCTGCACCCACCACCACCACCACTCCACACGCCACCTTCACTACCTGCACCCACCACCACCACCACTCCACACGCCACCTTAACTACCTGCAACCACCACCACCACTCCACACGCCACCTTCACTACCTGCACCCACCACCACCACCACTCCACACGCCACCTTCACTACCTGCACCCACCACCACCACTCCACACGCCACCTTCACTACCTGCACCCACCACCACGACTCCACACGCCACCTACACTACCTGCACCGACCATCACCACCACTCCACACGCCACCTTCACTACCTGCACCCACCACCACCACTCCACACGCCACCTTCACTACCTGCACCCACCACCACCACTCCACACGCCACCTTCACTACCTGCACCCACCACCACCACTCCACACGCCACCTTCACTACCTGCACCCACCACCACCACTCCACACGTCACCTACACTACCTGCACCCACCACCACCACTCCACACGCCACCTACACCACCTGCACCCACCACCACTCCATACGCCGCCTTCACTACTTGCACCCACCACCACCACTCCACACGCCACCTTCACTACCTGCACCCACCACCACCACTCCACACGCCACCTTCACTACCTGCACCCACCACCACCACTCCACACGCCACCTTCAATACCTGCACCCACCATCACCACTCCACACGCCACCTTCACTACCTGCACCCACCACCACACGCCACCTTCATTACCTGCACCCACCACCACCACTACTCCACACGCCACCCTTCACTACTTGCACCCACCACCACTCCACACGCCACATTCACTACCTGCACTCGCCACCACCACCACTCCACACGCCACCTTCACTACCTGCACCCACCACCACCACTACTCCACACGCCACCCTTCACTACTTGCACCCACCACCACTCCACACGCCACATTCACTACCTGCACTCGCCACCACCACCACTCCACACGCCACCTTCACTACCTGCACCCACCACTGTTGCAACCCCTGAATGGGTTACAATGATTATTATGTATATATATAATGTATATTATCTTTTCATATAATTTTATATTGCTTATATTTGCGATAATAGCTAAATCGTAAATATATTGCTTTATATTCTTATTTGACTTATGTTGTTAGGATGTACATAATATGTGCTCAGTTCAAGTCTTGATTGTCAAACTACTGTAATTATCGCTTGTCGCTCGTTATACTGCCGGCTTCTGAGCTGTGCTGTCCACGGGGCTATCACGTGATTGAGGGGGAGGGGTGTCCTCACCTCTCGTGAAGTATTCAGTCTGCTCTAGACTCGCTTGGTGGTTGGACAGATTGTCTGTCTCATTCTTGTTAGTTCTGTAGAACTCTGTTCACAGAACATTGTATAGACTTAGTGATTTTCGACGTTGTACTGAGGTTGTGTGTCGCTTAGACACTCTGAACATCTCAGGTCCTTAGCTATAGCTTCTGACCTAATTTTGTACTGGTTTCTGTGTATTGTCAGTCAGGGCTTTTCCTATGCTGAACTTAGATTCAGTAGTATGGGAGCTTTGTAACTTTTGTGGAGGATCTGCTGATGGTCCCTACTTAGTGTCGTTATATTATCTCCTTGATCCTGATCGTGTCGCAGTCGCTTGTTATATGGCTATTGGGCTTAGCATTCTTTTCATTGTTCAAGCAGACTGTTCTGGTTGCCAGTCGGTCAAGAAGTTAGTTTATTAGAGGACTTTGTCAGTCACTTGTTTAAGTCTAGTCGAGTCGTGAGACATAGCGAACTACTTAGAGCACTTACACGCATACACAAATTTACTTGTACATATTTGTAATATCTTATTAAATGTTAATGTACCAGACGGTACTTAAGAATTATAAATGTGATATGTGCTTTCAGCACAATAATATTGAACTCGAGAGATTGATTTTATTTTGATTGCTGTGATTAATTTAATTTGATAATATACCTCTAGACTTAATAAATTTATTAAATTTTAATTTCTCTAGTTAGTAGCCTACCAGTTGTAATCCTGAAGCACTATTGAATAATACAGAATTCTTATGGATAATTGGACAAGGATACTGACTACTTGTTACGAAAACCCAGTAACAGGCTGGATGCTAGAAGGGCAGTCCTTTCTAGTATTCACTGGAGATCTCTAAGCTTTTAGAATCGCGTTTTTTGTAACAACCACCACCACTCCACACGCCACCTTCACTACCTGCACCCACCACCACCACTCTACACGCCACCTACACTACCTGCACCCACCACCACCACTCCACACGCCACCTACACCCACCACCACCACCACTCCATACGCCACCTTCACTGCCTGCACCCACCACCACCACTCCACACACCACCTACACCACCTGCACCCACCACCACCACCACTCCATACGCCACCTCACTACCTGCACCCACCACCACTACTCCACATGCCACCTACACTACCTGCACCCACCACCACTCCACACGCCACCTTCACTACCAGCACCCACCACCACCCCTCCACACGCCACCTTCACTACCTGCACCCACCACCACCACTCCACACGCCACTTTCACTAACTGCACCCACCACCACCACTCCACACGCCACCTACACTATCTGCACCCACCACCACCACTCTGCACACCACCCACACTACCTGCACCCTCCATCACCACTGTACACGCCACCTACATTACCTGCCTCCACTACCAACACAAGCACTCCCCACGCTAACTACACTCCATGCCTCCACTACCACCGTAAGCACTCCACACGCTATCTACACTACCTGCCTCCACTACCACCACAAGCTACCTACACTACCTGCCTCCACTACCACCACAAGCGCTCCCCACGCTACCTACCTCCACTACCACCACCAGCACTCCACACGCTACCTACACTACCTGCCTCCATTACCACCACAAGCACTCCACACGCTACCTACACTACCTGCCTCCACTACCACCACAAGCACTCCACACGCTACCTACACTACCTGCCTCCACTAACTACCACCACAAGCACTCCCCACGCTACCTACACTACCTGCCTCCACTACCACCACAAGCACTCCCTACGCTACCTACACTACCTGCCTCCACTACCACCACAAGCACTCCACATGCTACCTACACTACCTGCCTCCACTACCACCACAAGCACTCCCCACACTACCTACACTACCTGCCTCCACTACCATCACAAACACTCCACACGCTACCCACACTACCTGCCTCCACTACCACCACAAGCACTCCACACGCTACCTACACTACCTGCCACCACCACAAGCACTCCCCACGCTACCTACACTACCTGCCTCCACTACCACCACAAGCACTCCACACGCTACCTACACTACCTGCCACCACCACAAGCACTCCCCACGCTACCTACACTACCTGCCTCCACTACCACCACAAGCACTCCCCACGCTACCTACACTATCTGCCTCCACTACCATCACAAACACTCCACACGCTACCCACACTACCTGCCTCCACTACCACCACAAGCACTCCACACACTACCTGCCTCCCCTACCACCACAAGCACTCCACACACTACCTGCCTCCACTACCACCGCAAGCACTCCACACGCTACCTACACTACGTCCACTAACAGCACTCCACTACCATACATGCTAGCACTCCACACGCTACCTACACTACCTGCCTCCACTAACAGCACAAGCACTCCACACGCTACCTACACTACATGCCTCCACTACCATCACTAGCACTCCACACGCTACCTACACTACCTGCCTCCACTACCACCGCAAGCACTCCACACGCTACCTACACTACGTGCCTCCACTACCACCACTAGCACTCCACACGCTACCTACACTACCTGCCTCCACTACCACCACAAGCACTCCACACGCTACCTACACTCCCTAGTGTGTGGAGATGGAGTATCGCAGATGACACTTCAGAAGTAAGAGGTGCAGCACTGCTGGACGGACACCCTGCAAGTGAGTCATGGGTTTGTTACTAGGCACCTGAGTAGACTCAATGACACAGGCTAGTAATTGCAAAGTCATGAAGTTCAGGAAGGCGAGAAGACACGGACTACAAACTGGCAGCTGACAAACTATCATGAACACGCAATTTGACAGGTAATTCTTACGAACTTCTAACAACATGAAGTATACACACACACACACACACACACACACACACACACACACACACACACATTACTTTTCTATGCTCTTTACATTTCTTTATATTCCAATAATTCCTATCCAACCCAGGAGGCCTGGTCTGAGACCGGAGGCCTGGTCTGAGACCGGACGAGTGAGAAGAAAACCTCCACAACCACTGAGATAAGACATCGACAAAAAAAAAAATGGAGTGAAACTTCTACTGAATATATCATCATAAGACGTACGACTTCAACAACCTAAGTGACTAGATGTGAAGATAAACTTGAGGAAGCACAACAAGGAATCCTTTCGACTCAGTCTTAGAATACACAGCACAAGCGTGGACAACAGTCATCGCCTTACCTCTAATAGTTATATTCAGACTGAGAATTTCCAAAAATTTGCAACGAGTCTAGTCCGAGTTGAGGGTCATACAATATGACTGAAGTCAAGGGTCATAGATGGAGATACGAAAGGAGGTAAGATAAAAAATAATCAGTGCTGAAATGAAATACTTTTTCGGCCTAGAGGGGTAGCTATCTGTTATATGTTAGCGGTGGGAGATTAAATATAGTGAAAGTTAACTTTATACACAGTTTTAAGAGTAGGTACGATGAAACTCACAAAACTAACATTAGTGAACGAAGCTTAAAAGGAATCAAGGATGAGGACCCGACCCCCACAAACACAAATGGGTAGAGAAAGGTGACCCCCCCTCCGTGCTCTATGTACAGTATTGTTTCTCTGAGGGACAAACATCTGTGGCAAGATTTAACTAAAAACTCTTAAATAATTATCGGAGTAAAACACGTCAAAGTGTTGACCCTCACTTGAGCTGTGCTCCACCCAGCACCTCACGCCTCGCTGCACACACAACCTAACTGTACTCGCCTAACTGTGGTTGCAGGGGTCGAGACTCGGCTCCTGATCCGCCTCTTCAGTGAAAGCTACTAATTCCTCTCTCCCCTTGCTCAATGAGCTTTATCATACCTAGTCTTACAGCTATGTATGGTTCCTGCCTCCACTAAATCACTCGCCAGACTGTTTCACTTCCTGACTACTCTATGACTGAAGAAATACTTTCTAACATCCATCTGACTAATCCGAGTCTTCAACTTCCAAGCGTGACCCCTTCTTTATGTGTCCCATCTATGGAACATCCTGTCTCTGTCTACTTTGTCTATTCCACGCAGTATTTTGTACGTCGTTATCATGTCTCCCCTAACCCTTTTGCCCTCCGGTGTCGTCAGGCCGATTTCCCTCAACCTTTTTTCGTAGGGCATTCCCCTTAGCTCTGGAACTAACCTTGTCCCAAACCTTTGCCCTTTCTCTAATTTCTTGACATGCTTGATCTAGTGTGGGTTCCAAACTGGTGCTCAGGTTTCCCAGGCGCCCATATGCTGCAGCAGTTATCTGGTTGATGTGTGCTTCCGGAGACGTGCTCGGTGTTATACTCACCCCAAGATCTTTCTCCCTGAGCGAGGTTTGAAGCCTTGCCCACCTAGCCTATACTCTGTCTGTGGTCTTCTTTGCCCTTCCCCGATCTTCATGACTTTGCATTTGGCAGGGTTAAATTCGAGAAGCCAGTTCCTGGACGAGGTGTCCAGCCTGTCCAGATCTCTTTGAAGTCGTGCTTGATCCTCATCTGATTTAATTCTCATTAACTTCACATCATCTACGAACAGGGACACTTCTGAGTCTATCCCTTCCATCATGTCATTCACATATACCAAAAATAGCACTAGTCCTAGGACCTACCCCTGTGGAACGACGCTCGTCACAGGTGCCCAATGTGATACCTCATCACATACCATGACTTGTTGTTGCCTCCCTGTCAGGTATTCTCTGATTCATTGCAGTGCCCTTCCTGTTATACGCGCCTGATCATCTAGCTTCTGCACTAATCTCTTGTGAGGAACTGTGTCGAAGGCCTTCTTGCAGTCCAATTAAATGCAATCAATCCATGCCACCCTCTTGTGTCTTACTTCTGTTACTTTGTCATAAAACTCCAGAAGGTTTGTGACACAGGATTTGCCTTCCATGAATCCATGCTGGTTGTCGTTTATGCTCTTGTTTCGTTCCAGGTGCTCTACCACTCTCCTCCTGACAATCCGCTCCACGACTCTGCATACTATACGCATCAGTGACACTGGTCTATAGTATAGTGCCTCTTTTCTGTCTCTTTTTTTAAAAATGGGAACTACATTTGCAGTCTTCCATACCTCAGGTAGTTGCCCAGTTTCAAGGGATGTGTTGAAGATTGTGGTTAGTGGCACACACAGCGTTTATGCTCCCTCTCTAAGGACCCACGGGGAGATGTCCGGTCCTATTGCTTCTGTGGTGTCAGAGTCACTTAGCAACTTCTTCACTTCCTCCTCAGTTGTGTGTGTATGTCATCTAACACTTGTTGGTGTCCTCTGTCCTCTCTTCCCAGAGTCCTTCCTGTCTCCACTGTAAATACTTCCCTAAATCTCGCGTGTGTGTGTGGTACGTGTATGTGTGGTACGTGTATGTGTGTGGTACGTGTATGTGTGTGGTACGTGTGTGTGGGGTACGTGTGTGTGGGGTACGTGTGTGTGGGGTACGTGTGTGTGTGGTACGTGTGCGCGCGTGTGTGGTGTGCGCATGTGGTACGTGTGCGCACGTCTGTGGTACGTGTGCGCGCGTCTGTGGTATGTGTGCGCGCGTCTGTGGTACGTGTGCGCGCGTCTGTGTTACGTGCGCGCGTGTGGTACGTGTGCGCGTGTGTGGTACGTGTGTGGTACGTGTGTGGTACGTGTGTGTGTGTGTGTGTGTGTGTGTGTGTGTGTGTGTGTGTGTGTGTGTGTGTGTACTCACCTAGTTGAGGTTGCGGGGGTCGAGTCCGAGCTCCTGGCCCCGCCTCTTCACTG
Organism: Cherax quadricarinatus; assembly: GCF_038502225.1. Lineage (NCBI taxonomy): Eukaryota > Metazoa > Arthropoda > Malacostraca > Decapoda > Parastacidae > Cherax > Cherax quadricarinatus. The sequence continues at coordinate 22,190 of NW_027197685.1, read as the reverse complement.
ATCGCTACTAGGTCACTCTCCCTGAGCCGTGAGCTTTATCATACCTCTGCTTAAAGCTATGTATGGATCCTGCCTCCACTACATCGCTTCCCAAACTATTCCACTTACTGACTACTCTGTGGCTGAAGAAATACTTCCTAACATCCCTGTGATTCATCTGTGTCTTCAGCTTCCAACTGTGTCCCCTTGTTACTGTGTCCAATATCTGGAACATCCTGTCTTTGTCCACCTTGTCAATTCCTCTCAGTATTTTGTATGTCGTTATCATGTCCCCCCTATCTCTCCTGTCCTCCAGTGTCGTCAGGTTGATTTCCCTTAACCTCTCCTCGTAGGACATACCTCTTAGCTATGGGACTAGTCTTGTTGCAAACCTTTGCACTTTCTCTAGTTTCTTTACATGCTTGGCTAGGTGTGGGTTCCAAACTGGTGCCGCATACTCCAATATGGGCCTAACGTACACGGTGTACAGGGTCCTGAATGATTCCTTATTAAGATGTTGGAATGCTGTTCTGAGGTTTGCTAGGCGCCCATATGCTGCAGCAGTTATTTGGTTGATGTGCGCTTCAGGAGATGTGCCTGGTGTTATACTCACCCCAAGATCTTTTTCCTTGAGTGTGTGTGTGTGTGTGTGTGTGTGTGTGCTCACCTATTTGTGGTTGCAGGGGTCGATTCATAGCTCCTGGCCCCGCCTCTTCACTGATTGCTACTAGGTCCTCTCTCTCCCTGCTCCATGAGCTTTATCATACCTCGCCTTAAAACTATGTATGGTTCCCGCCTCCACTACGTCACTTTCTAGGCTATTCCACGGCCTGACTACTCTAGACTGAAGAAATACTTCCTAACATCCCTTTGATTCATCTGAGTCTTCAACTTCCAACTGTGACCTCTTGTTTCTGTGTCCCATCTCTGGAACATCCCGTCTTTGTCCACCTTGTCTATTCCGCGCAGTATTATATATGTCGTTATCATGTCTCCCCTGACCCTCCTGGCCTCCAGTGTCGTCAGGCCGATTTCCCTCAACCTTTCTTCGTAGGACAATCCCCTTAGCTCTGGGACTAGTCTTGTTGCAAACCTTTGCACTTTCTCTAATTTCTTGACGTGCTTGACCAGGTGTGGATTCCAAACTGGTGCTGCATACTCCAGTATGGGCCTGATGTAAATGGTATACAGTCTTGAACGATTCCTTACTGAGGTATCGGAATGCTATCCGTAGGTTTGCCAGATGCCCGCATGCTGCAGCAGTTATCTGATTGATGTGCGCCTCAGAAGATATGCTTGGTGTTATACTTACCCCAGATCTTTTTCCTTGAGTGAGGTTTGCAGTCTTTGGCCATCTAGACTATATTGTGTCTGCGGTCTTCTTTGCCCTTCCCCAATCTTCATGACTTTGGATTTGGCAGGGTTAAACTCAAGGAGCCAGTTGCTGGACCAGGCTTGTAGCCTGTCCAGGTCTCTTTGTAGTCCTGCCTGATCCTCGTCCGATTTGATTCTTCTCATTAACTTCATATCATCTGCAAACAAGGACGCTTCTGAGTCTATCCCTTCCGTTATGTCATTCATCATTCACATATACCAGAAACAGCACAGGTCCTAGGACTGACCCCTGTGGAACCCCGCTTGTCACAGGCGCCCACTCTGACACCTCGTCACGTACCATGACTTGTTGTTGCCTCCCTGTCAAGTATTCTCTGATCCATTGCAGTGCCTTTCCTGTTATGTGTGCCTGATCCTCTAGCTTTTGCAGTAACCTCTTATGAGGAACTGTGTCGAAGGCCTTCTTGCAGTCCAAAAAAAAAAAAATGCAGTCGATCCACCCCTCTCTCTCTTGTCTTACTTCTGTCACCTTGTCATAAAATTCCAGTAAGTTTGTAACACAGGATTTTCCTTCCCTGAAACCGTGCTGGTTGTCAATTATACACTTATTTCTTTCCAGGTGCTCCTCCACTCTCCTGATGATCTTCTCCATGACTTTGCATACTATACGCGTTAGTGATACAGGTCTGTAGTTTAGTGTGTGTGTGTGTGTGTGTGTGTGTGTGTGTGTGTGTGTGTGTGTGTGTGTGTGTGTGTGTGTGTGTGTGTGTTTTGTACGCGCGCGTGAGTGTGTACTCACCTAGTTGTGGTTGCGGGGGTTGAGAGAGAGCTCCTGGTCCTGCCTCTTCAACTGGCCGCTACTCATTCTTCCTGTTCCGTGAGCTTTATCATACCTCTTCTTAAAGCTACGTATGGGTCCTGCCTCCACTACATCATTACCCAAGCTATTCCACTTTCTGACAACTCTGCGACTGAAGAGATGCTTCCTAACATCCCTATGATTCATCTAAGTCTTCAACTTCCAACTGTGACCCTTTATTGCTGTGTCCCATTTCTGCAACATCCTGTCTCTGTCCACCTATCTATAGCTCTCAGTATTTTATGTCGTTATCATATCCCCCCCCTCTCTCTCCTGTCCTCCAGTGTCGTCAGATCGATTTCCCTTAACCTGTCCTCGTAGGACATACCCCTTAGCTCCGGGACTGGTCTTGTTGCAAACCTTTGCATTCTCTCTAGTTTCTTCACGTTCTTGGCTAGGTGTGGGTTCCAAACTGGTGCCGCATATTCCAATATGGGCCTAACGTACAGTGTACAGAGTCTTGAATAAGTCCTTATTTAGATGTCGGAATAATGTTCTTAGGTTTGCCAGGCGCTCGTATGCTGCAGCAGTTATTTGGTTGATGTGCGCCTCAGATGTGCCCGGTGTTATACACACACCAAGATCCCTTTCTTTGAGTGAGGTTTGTAGGCTTGGTCCCCTAGACTGTACTCCGTCTGTGGTCTTCTTTGCCCTTCCCCAATCTTCATGACTGCACTTGGTGAAGTTGAACTCCAAGAGCCAGTTGCTGGACCAGACCTGCAGCCTGTCCAGATCCCTTCATAGTTGTGCCTGGTCCTTGTCCGATTGAATTCATCTCATCAACTTTACATCTGCAAACAGGGACACTTCCAAGTCTATTCCTTTTGTCATGTTCACATATACCATAAACAGCACCCGTTCTAGGAATGACCCCTGTGGAACCCTGCTCGTCACAGGCGCCCATTCTGACACCTCGTCACGTACTAAGACTAGCTGATGTCTCCCCGATAGTTATTCCCTAATGCATTGCAGTGCCTTCGTGTTATACCTGCCTGGTCCTCCAGCTTATGTGGAACTGTGTCAAAAGTATTCTTACAGTCAAAGAAAATGCAATCTACCCATCCATCTCTTGTGTTACTGCTGTCAACTTGACATACAACTCCAGTAGGTTTGTGACACAGGATTTACCATCCCTGAAACTGTGCTGGTTGTCACTGATAAGCTCATTCCTTCCTAGGTGCTCCACCACTCTTCTCCTGATGATCTTTTCCATGACTTTGCATACTATACATGTCAGTGACACTGGTCTGTAGTTTAATGCTTCGTATCTGTCTCTTTTTTTAAAATTTGGGAGTACATTTCCTGTCTTCCATACCTCTGGTAGTTGCCTTGTTTCGACAGATGTGTTGAAGATTGTTAGTGGCACACACAGCGCCTCTGCACCCTCTCTCAGGACCCATGGAGAGATGTTATCCGGCCCCATCGCCTTTGAGGTATCTAGCTCGTTTAGCAGCCTCTTCATTTCTTCCTCGGTAGTATGTACTGAGTCTAACACTTGATGGTGTGCCCCACCTCTCCGTCTTTCTGGAGTCTCTTTTGTTTCCTCTGTAAGCACTTCTTTAAATCTCAAGTTGAGCTCCTCTTACTTCTCGGTCATTTCTTGTGAGTTCCCCTTCCTCTTTCCTCAGCCTGCTTACCTCGTCTTTGACTGTTGTTTTCCTCCTGATGTGGCTGTACAACAGCTTCGGGTCAGATCTGGCTTTTGCTGCTATCTCATTTTTGTATTGTTGTTGGGCTTCTCTTCTTACCTGTGCATATTCATTTCTGGCTGTACAACTGCTCTCCTTATTCTCCTGGGTCCTTTGCCTTCTATATTTTTTCATTCTCTAGCACACTTGGTTTTGGCCTCTCTACACCTCTGAGTGAACCAAGAGCTCATCCTGGCCTTCTTGTTATTTCTGTTAACCTTGGGTACAAACATCTCCTCAGCTTCCTTGCATATTGTTGTCACATCTTCCATCATCTCATTTACTTACTTCCCTACCAGTGCTCTGTATCACTGATCCTTGTGCAGGAAATTCTTCATGCCTGTGTAGTCCCCCCTCTTGTAGTTTTGCTTCATTTGTCCTGCCCTTCCTGCTTCCCTCTCCAGTTGTAACTATGTATTTGAAGCTTAGAACCACGTGGTCACTGGCCCCAAGGGGTCTTTCGTATGTGATATCCTTAATATCTGCATTACTCAAGGTGAATACTAGGTCCAGTCCTGCTGGTTTGTCCTATCCTCTCTCTCTGGTAGTGTCCCTTACGTGTTGGTACATGGGATTTTCCAGTACCACTTCCATCATATTAGCCCTCCACATTTCTGGGCCCCCATGTGGCTCCAGGTTCTCCCAGTCAATTTCTCTGTGGTTGAAGTCACCCATAATCAGTTGCTTTGTCCTGCTCGCACGAGCCCTTCTGGCTACTTTAGCCAGTGTGTCAATCATCACTCTGTTACTCTCATATTCTTGCCTTGGCCTCTTGCTGTTCTGTGGTGTTTTATACATCACTACAATTACCACCTTGGGACCTCCAGACTGAAGTGCTCCTATTATGTACTCTTGCTTCTCCTCTGTCTCCTCTCTCCAATTCATCAAAATCCTATTGGCTTTTGATGAGCAGTGCTGCTCCTCCACCCAGTTTCCTCTGTCTTTACTCAAGATCGGATATCCCGTTAGAAAGATGGAATCTGTTATCATTCCTGTGAGCTTGGTTTCAGTGAGAGCTATGATGTCCGGTGATGCCTCCGATTCTTTTGTACCACTCCTTCCACTTATTCATCATTCCATCAGCACTGGTGTACCATACCTTCATTTTCCTCTCCAACACTGTGTTCTGGGGAGTCTGTGGGAGTGGGGGACCTGGCAGTGTGCTGTGGGATTCTACAGCATAGTGTGGGATGGGGGCTGTAAGTGTGAATTGTGGTTTGTGTTGGGATAGTGTGTTTGACTGTGGGGTTCTGAGGGTGGTTCTGTGTGTGCTTACGCTTGTTGCTCTGCCCAGCGCTGGTTGTCCTCTGCTGACTTTGTCCTTGTCTCTCTTCCTAGCCCCATTTGTTTCTGGGTCTTCTCTCTCAGCTGCTGTCATTCTGTTCTTGCTCTGCCGTGGTCTAAGAACACCCTCTTGTACAGTGCTAGTCATGGTATTATGCAGGGTGAGCGCCCCGGCATAATGTGACTAAAATCGCAGTTAGAATCAAAGGCCTGCCATACAGGGGGGTCTTTTTTCGTTAGTGCATTATGCCGGGTAGCAGCCATTAGTGTGACGTCATGGCCTGCCGCCACACTCCACAGTGCTCACAAGGATGCTGTGGTGATAGGAAGCATTGCAATTTTATCTCTCATCTGCCCTATCTTTTCTCCGGTGTTTCCTTTGGTTTTGGGCTATACATGTTTGATTATGGGTAAAAGGAATTCTAACACCTGAAACTATAGCTCAAATCATAGGGCTTCACAAAGGTGGGCAACAGATGAAAGAAATAGTGGAGACTGTTGGTGTGTGTGAGCGTTCAGTGAGGAACTGTGTGCAGCGTTTCAAGGCTGGTGGCGGTGTCGAATTACCGTCTGCCAAACCTTGGTCTGGCCCCTCGAAGAAGACATCTGCTCATACCTTAACTGTGTTAAAAAAGCAGTTAGAGAGCACACCTAAAATAACTGCTAGAGAACTGAAAGAAACGAACCCGCATCTTCTCTCAGAGGTGTCTGTGTGAACTGTTAACAGACGTGTGTCAGAACTGGGCTACAATAGTCACCCCCAGGTTAAGAAACTGATCCTCTCCAGGCCACAGTAGAAACAGACTGGATTATGCAAAGAAATATTTTCATTGGAATCCTCAACAGTGATCTGAAGTACTTTGGAGTGGTGAAGCAACCTTCACCGTCACCTGTAACCGTGGGGGACATGTGTACCGGTCCAGAGGTGGTGACCCGCTAGAGTCTAGACCCACGCTACATCTGTGGGACCACCAAACATCCAGACTCACTCGTGGTTTGGGGGTGTTTCAGTGCTCAGTGTTGAACCCATTGTGCTTCCCAAAAACCAGTGTATGAACCAGTATAATTACCTGGAGTTATTATGTGACAATTTACCTGAAGTGTTGGACAACTGTGGGGCTACGGTTTTTATGCAGGACAGTGCACCGTGTCATACCGCCAAATATGCAGTTCAGTGGCTTAAGGACTGTGAAGTGAGGTTCTTTAATGGCTAGCCAGGCAGTTCCCCAGACCTAAACCTTATTGAGAACCTCTGATCAATAGTGAAACAAAGTTTACTGGGCAAGGATATCAGTTCCATACTGAAGCTGGAGGCTGCTCTACATGACACATGGAATAATGTACCTCCCCAAACCCTCAAGAATTTGTGTGCGAGTCTTCCTACACAGCTGAGGGACATGATTAAGCATAAAGAATGCAGCACCAAGTATTAAAACCTCAGTATGTGTGCAAATATATATATATATATATATATATATATATATATATATATATATATATATATATATATATATATATATGTGCAAGGAATTCGCAAGAGCAGGCGAAATATACACAAACACTGATCTCTGGCTGAAGGAGACTCAAATCTACGAACCTTGGAACAAGGTACGCAGTGCTATACCATTCTCACCACACTGGACCAATACCTTGGCGTCCAGCTTGCGCTAGACTTTGATCCAAGGCAGCCAGCTTTCAGGGAGAAGGCTTACAGCTTTTCATCTCATCCCCTGCATGCATCAGCCTTACTAGAGATTTTAACAATGTATATTTGTGTATATTTTGCCTGCTCTTGCGAATTCCTTGCATTGTTAAAATCTCTAGTAAGGCTGATGCATGCAGGGGATGAGATGAAAAGCTGTAAGCCTTCTCCCTGAAAGCTGGCTGCCTTGGATCAAAGTCTAGCGCAAGCTGGACGCCAAGGTATTGGTCCAGTGTGGTGAGAATAGTATAGCACTACGTATCTTGTTCCAAGGTTCGTAGGTTCGAGTCTCCTTCAGCCAGAGATCAGTTTATATATATATATATATATATATATATATATATATACATATATATATATATATATATATTATAATCTATCATGGTATGTGTTTGTATTTTGGTACATCTGTAGGGAAGGGGCGGCATAACGCTGTGACAAGCACTGTATGTTAATTCCTTCAGCCGTGGTTTCTCTTGCAAGACCCTGTTGCATACCATTTCTGTCTTGAAAATCAGTTTGACTCGCCGATTTCTTCCTTTCAAGTACTTTCCTATTCTCTGAAAATTTACTATCTCAGTCATGTCCTCCTCGCCAATTTCTTTGATGTTTCCAATTTCCTGTTTTTCTTTCTGCCCTCTTTCATTGTGTGTCCTCCATTTGCTCTCCTGAAGCCCATGAATAAACATTGACTTCTCCCTCTCCTCCTCCCATTGCCTTTCCCTGTGTCTCTGAGTCCCGTTTGTACATAGCCACTGTCTCCGGTATTTTTTCTTATAACTCTTGGTGGCATGGTCGTGCCTCTGCTTGGGACCTGTCACCTTCTCCCCCTCACTTACTATCCCTGATCCTAACAGCTCTCCTACATTCCTTGGCCTTGCTCGGTGGACTGATAGGGCCTTAGCATAAGTCTTGTCTCTCTCCTTTCCATTGGGCTCCTCGTTTAATAGGGGCATACCTGCTTTAGATGCCATGTCTCCTCTGGGCAATAGCCCTGTAACTCGCTTCAGCATATTTACCTCATATTCTATGCCCTGTATCCAGGTTTCTGCGGCTTCAGCTTGTGACTCCCATTTTTTCTTCTCTGCTTCCATCCTCTTCTCCATTTTCACAAAAACCTCACCTAGTTTTTCTCTCCCACTTTTGTTCCACCCTTTTACGTTGCTCTTCCATCCATTCTTCCTTACCAGGACCATCTTCCTCGTGTGTGTGTGTGTGTCTCAGAGAGAGAGAGAGAGAGAGAGAGAGAGAGAGAGAGAGAGAGAGAGAGAGAGAGGGGAGTTTCAAGATTAAATATGACTGGGCTCTGAAATCCAGGGAACTGTAAAGCTGGTTGATACGACTTAAGAGGTGGGACCAGGAGCTATGATTCTGCCCCGTGGACATGTACTTATGCACACACACGCACGCACGTGCACGCTCTATACACAGTTTTAATTTGTTACATATTCCCTTTCAGATTTTAAATCTTCGCTTTATCAAAGTCGATTAACATGAATTTATCCTTACCGAACGTCACACTGTTGTCAGTGGCCCACTGGAAAACTTGGTGGTGTACGTCAAGTAGGGGGCTTGCTGTGTCCTCAGTGGACGCCGCTCTCATACAAATTCTAGTATCGTCTGCATACGTGCTATGATATATGTCTTCGTCGGCTACGAGAAAGAGAAAGTGAACTGGGGGAGAGTACTGTGCGCCTTGAACAAAGGTTCTCACTGTGCCATCAAATGACTGGAGTGGGTTAAATATAATGCCTTTGCGTCAGATCTGTTATAAAATTAACAAATGCAAATGCCTACTCTTCCAGTTATCCCATTTGCAAACAGTTTATGTACTGCTGCCCCCAAGATTCACACTTACCGAAGACGTCTGCAGTCTGTACATGCTATTATCTGAATTTTGCCTTTCAGTGCATCCAAGACAAAGTCGTAATGGTCCAGTAGACACGAGAAACCAAACTCAACACACAGCTTTAAGAATAGATACGATAACGCCGAACAGGCAAGAAATCAGTGATGCCTAACGAAGTAGTGTAATAGGCAGGGCCAAGAGTCCACTATGAGAGTACACACGTGTGCACTCATGTGCGTATGTGAGTGCACATAAACATGCGAACGCACGCACACGTAACAAACCTGCCTGTTAATGGCCTGTACAATTAGACCTGCCTGACCGCCTGATGTAATTGTTACCCTGGCGATTATTTTATTTGGTAATTGTGCGCCGAATGTAATTGTTACTTTGATGAATTATATATTATTATTATACAACCCAAAGTGCGTGCAGGATGTATTAGTTTGTGAAGGTATTGTGTAATAGCATGAATTATCAGAGTTTACTATATAACGCTACATGAAGTGGTAGAGGTGTAGTCATGAGGTGTTGGTGTAGTTATGAGGTGTTGGTGTAGTTATGAGGTGTTGGTGTAGTTATGAGGTGTTGGTGTAGTTATGAGGTGTTGGTGTAGTTATGAGGTGTTGGTGTAGTTATGAGGTGTTGGTGTAGTTATGAGGTGTTGGTGTAGTTATGAGGTGTTGGTGTAGTTATGAGGTGTTGGTGTAGTTATGAGGTGTTGGTGTAGTCATGATGTGGTGGTGGTGTAGTCATGAGGTGTTGGTGTAGTCATGATGTGGTAGTGGTGTAGTCATGATGTGGTAGAGGTGTAGTTATGAGGTGTTGGTGTAGTCATGATGTGGTGGTGGTGGTTTAGTCATGTGGTGGTGGTTTAGTCACGTGGTTTTGGTGGTTGTGGTGCAATCATGAGGTGGTGGTGATAGTGTAGTCATGAGGTGGTGGTGGTGGGTGGTGGTGCAGTCATGAGGTGGTGGTTGTAGTCGTGAAGTCATGAGGCGGTGGTGTAGTCATGTGGTAGTGGCTGTTGTAATGGTGGTAGTAGTGCTATGGTGGTGGTAGTAGTGTTATGGTGGTGGTTGTAGTGGTGTGGTGACTGTAGTGTTGCTATTGTTGTATTGTTATTGTGGTTGTGGTTGCTATGTGGTGGTGTTGGATGTAGTGGTGTGGCGGTTGCAGTGGTATGATGGTTGCAGTGGTGTGGAGGTTGCAGTAGTGTGGTGGTTGCTGTAGTGTGGAGGTTGCAGTAGTGTGGAGGTTGCAGTAGTGTGGAGGTTGCAGTAGTGTGGAGGTTGCAGTAGTGTGGAGGTTGCAGTAGTGTGGTGGTTGCTGTAGTGTGGAGGTTGCAGTAGTGTGGAGGTTGCAGTAGTGTGGAGGTTGCAGTAGTGTGGAGGTTGCAGTAGTGTGGAGGTTGCAGTAGTGTGGAGGTTGCAGTAGTGTGGAGGTTGCAGTAGTGTGGAGGTTGCAGTAGTGTGGAGGTTGCAGTGGTGTGGAGGTTGCAGTGGTGTGGAGGTTGCAGTAGTGTGGTGGTTGCTGTAGTGTGGAGGTTGCAGTAGTGTGGAGGTTGCAGTAGTGTGGAGGTTGCAGTAGTGTGGAGGTTGCAGTAGTGTGGAGGTTGCAGTAGTGTGGTGGTTGCAGTAGTGTGGAGGTTGCAGTAGTGTGGTGGTTGCAGTAGTGTGGTGGTTGCAGTAGTGTGGTGGTTGCAGTAGTGTGGTGGTTGCTGTAGTGTGGAGGTTGCAGTAGTGTGGAGGTTGCAGTAGTGTGGAGGTTGCAGTAGTGTGGAGGTTGCAGTAGTGTGGAGGTTGCAGTAGTGTGGAGGTTGCAGTAGTGTGGAGGTTGCAGTAGTGTGGAGGTTGCAGTAGTGTGGAGGTTGCAGTAGTGTGGAGGTTGCAGTGGTGTGGAGGTTGCAGTAGTGTGGTGGTTGCTGTAGTGTGGAGGTTGCAGTAGTGTGGAGGTTGCAGTAGTGTGGAGGTTGCAGTAGTGTGGAGGTTGCAGTAGTGTGGAGGTTGCAGTAGTGTGGAGGTTGCAGTAGTGTGGAGGTTGCAGTAGTGTGGAGGTTGCAGTAGTGTGGAGGTTGCAGTAGTGTGGAGGTTGCAGTAGTGTGGAGGTTGCAGTAGTGTGGAGGTTGCAGTAGTGTGGAGGTTGCAGTAGTGTGGTGGTTGCAGTAGTGTGGAGGTTGCAGTAGTGTGGAGGTTGCAGTAGTGTGGAGGTTGCAGTAGTGTGGAGGTTGCAGTAGTGTGGAGGTTGCAGTAGTGTGGAGGTTGCAGTAGTGTGGTGGTTGCAGTAATATAAGGCTGTCTGTTGGTAATTCCCCGAGCACACGGTACAAAATTATTCGCCAAAACAAATAAAACGACCTTGCAGAAATATGTTGGTACGATAATATATCGTAAGATAATACGAATAAGGAGGATGACATCCTTCAAGTCAGTGGTTGTCTCCAGGCTGAAATTCTACTCTACTCTTTAACAGCTCCATTATGGTAGGTCAATTTGCAGACCGGAGAATGTGCAGAGAACCTTGACTAAGGAGGTAAGGAACCTGAGGTTCTCAAATTAGTTTTCAATCCACCTGGCTGTGGTGCTTACATTGAATTTTGCGAAGCTAGCACAGATAGTCTGTGCAAAAATTTGCAACACGATTACTCCCGGAACTGAGAGGTATGTCTTATGAGGAGAGGTTAAGGGAACTCAATCTGATGACACTAGATGATAGGAGGGATAGGGGGGACATGATAACAACGTATAAAACACAGAGGAATTGACAAGGTGGACAGGACTCGAATGTTTCAGAGATGGGATACAAGAACAAGGGGACACAAATGGAAGCTGAAAACCCAAATGAGTCGTGGGGACGTTAGAAAGTTATTTCTTTAGACTTAGAGTTGTCAGGAAGTGGAATAATCTGGAGAGCGAAATAGTGGAAGCAAGTTTTATACATAGCTTTAAGAAGACGTATGATACAGCTCATGGAGCAGGGAGAGAGTGAATTAGTATCGACCAGTAAAGAGGCGGGGCCAGGAGCTATGACTCAACCCCTGCAACCACATATAGGTGATCTCCCCATCCAGCGTGAGGCCTGGTCTGGAACCGTTCCGCGAGGGCTTTGACCCTCGGAACTCTCTCCAGGTAGACTCCAGGTAAGAACAGGGATCTGAAGGAGTATCTCGGGAGGATAAGCTCAGTGGTACTAAAAATATGCTCCACACACGAGCACCATTAAGAAAGAAGAGAAGCCGCAAGTTAGAAAGTGGAGAGCTCCGTCTACAGGGGAAGACGATGATTTACAGAACTTTTCAAAGGCTGCAAACTTTTTTGAAGAACGAAGAGAGATACTGGTTACAGAAATAACATACATGAGGTCAAACTGAATGTATCACACAGTGCTCAAGAGCGGCAGAGGGAACAAAAAACCATAAACGAAATGTTAAAACGCCCAAAATACTTTCTTGTATGAATAATCCAGAGAGATGGAACTAACACTGATGACAACAAAGCAACCTACGATACTAAATTTGTGATGTGTTCAGTGAGTCATTCATCAGCCTAAAGACTGACAATCCAAATTAGTTTCTCATGGACGAGGCTCAAAACTCTGCCGACATCTTCACAATTTCTGATATTACCCTAACCCCACACGCCTTCAAAGATGTCACTTATACCTTTGATGAGTTCCGAAAAAAAATTCTACTACCCGAGCCCGGCCTTGGGCCAGGCTCGTCAGGCAGTTGCCTGGTTAACCTTTTTGTTGTTGCTGGTGGCCGGCTGAGCCACATATCTATCACAGCTTTATTGATCTTGCATTTAGTGAAGATACTTGTCGAATTTCCCAGAAATGCTTCTGATATCTTCTGGTAAAATGTTGAAATAGGCTGAGGCCACAGATGTTGATACAGTGTTCCTTTATTGCGCTCACTGGACCCCCTGCTGTTCACTGGGCTTATCTGACACTTCCTCCCATATCTCTCAATCCAGTATGTTATGCAATGTGTAGATTTGGGACAAGACCCTCAAGTACTTTCCAGGTATATACTATCATGCATCTTTCCTCCGCTCCGTTCTTAATAATAAAAATGTTTTATTGGCTCTTTGAGCGGCCGTAAACGATCTCTGTATCTGTTCCAGCTCTGATATTTCTCCTGCCCTGAACGCGGCCGACAACACTGAGCAATATTCCAAATGAGAGAGCACAAGCGTTTTGAAAAGTGTCACCACTGGCATTATTTCCTTGGTTTTGAAAGATCCCATTATTCACTATGTCGTCTGCTGTTGTGACATTTGTTCATCGAGGACAACCATAAATGATCTATCGAGGGCACAGACAACCTCCGAGATGATGCATACAAATTCCTCTGGTTGGTCACATACAACTACAGTTTGTGAGGTTTAGCAAAGAGAAATTTCAGTTATGAATCAATATAAAAATTTCAAAGAGAAACTGTAGCAGAACACAATTAAAGGCAGAGAGAGAGAGAGAGAGAGAGAGAGAGAGAGAGAGAGAGAGAGAGAGAGAGAGAGAGAAATGTGAGAGATCACCTAGGGTGATAATAGTGAAATGTTAGTGACAGTGTTACTATGATAACCGCTATGAAAATGATAGCTGGGAGGGAGGAGGAAGTCAGGGTGAGGCAGGGAGGGAGGAGGAAGCCAGGGTGAGGCAGGGAGGGAGGAGGAAGCCAGGGTGAGGCAGGGAGGGAGGAGGAAGCCAGGGTGAGGCAGGGAGGGAGGAGGAAGCCAGGGTGAGGCAGGGAGGGAGGGAACCAGGGTGAGGCTGGGAGGGAGGAGGAAGTCAGGGTGAGGCAGGGAGGGAGGAGGAAGTCAGGGTGAGGCAGGGAGGAGGAAGCCAGGGTGAGGCAGGGAGGGAGGAGGAAGCCAGGGTGAGGCAGGGAGGAGGAAGCCAGGGTGAGGGAGGGAGGGAGGAGGAAGCCAGGGTGACGCAGGGAGGGAGGAGGAAGCCAGGGTGAGGCAGGGAGGAGGAAGCCAGGGTGAGGCAGGGAGGGAGGAGGAAGCCAGGGTGAGGCAGGGAGGGAGGGAGCCTGGATGAGGCTGGGAGGGAGGAGGAAGCCAGGGTGAGGCAGGGAGGGAGGAGGAAGCCAGGGTGAGGCAGGGAGGGAGGGAGCCTGGATGAGGCTGGGAGGGAGGAGGAAGCCAGAGTGAGGCAGGGAGGGAGGAGGAAGCCAGGGTGAGGCAGGGAGGGAGGAGGAAGCCAGGGTGAGGCAGGGAGGAGGAAGCCAGGGTGAGGCAGGGAGGGAGGAGGAAGTCAGGGTGAGGCAGGGAGGGAGGAGGAAGCCAGGGTGAGGCAGGGAGGGAAGGAGCCTGGATGAGGCTGGGAGGGAGGAGGAAGCCAGCGTGAGGCAGGGAGGGAGGAGGAAGTCAGGGTGAGGCTGGGAGGGAGGGAGCCAGGATGAGGCTGGTAGGTAGGGAACCAGGGTGAGGCTGGGAGGGAGGGAGGGAACCAGGGTGAGGCTGGGAGGGAGGGAGGGAACCAGGGTGAGGCTGGGAGGGAGGGAGGGAACCAGGGTGAGGCTGGGAGGGAGGGAGGGAACCAGGGTGAGGCTGGGAGGGAGGGAGGGAACCAGGGTGAGGCTGGGAGGGAGGGAGGGAACCAGGGTGAGGCTGGGAGGGAGGGAGGGAACCAGGGTGAGGCTGGGAGGGAGGGAGGGAACCAGGGTGAGGCTGGGAGGGAAGGAACCAGGATGAGGCTGGGAGGGAGGGAACCAGGGTGAGGCTGGGAGGTAGGGAACCAGGGTGAGGCTGGGAGGGAGGGAGGGAGGGAACCAGGGTGAGGCTGGGAGGGAAGGAACCAGGATGAGGCTGGGAGGGAGGGAACCAGGGTGAGGCTGGGAGGGAGGGAACCAGGGTGAGGCTGGGAGGTAGGGAACCAGGGTGAGGCTGGGAGGGAGGGAGGGAACCAGGGTGAGGCTGGGAGGGAAGGAACCAGGATGAGGCTGGGAGGGAGGGAGGGAGGGAACCAGGGTGAGGCTGGGAGGGAGGGAACCAGGGTGAGGCTGGGAGGGAGGGAACCAGGATGAGGCTGGGAGGGAGGGAACCAGGATGAGGCTGGGAGGGAGGGAACCAGGATGAGGCTGGGAGGTAGGGAACCATGGTGAGGCTGGGAGGGAGGGAACCAGGGTGAGGCTGGGAGGAAGCGAAGGAGGGAACCAGGGTGAAGCTGGGAGGGAGGAAGCCAGGATGAGGCTGGAAGGAAGACAGGGAGCCAGGGTGAGGCTGGGAGGGAGGGTTGGAGCCAGGGTGAGGCTGGGAGGGAGGGTTGGAGCCAGGGTGAGGCTGGGAGGGAGGGTTGGAGCCAGGGTGTGGGGGGGTGGGAGGGTTGGAGCCAGGGTGAGGCTGGGAGGGAGGGTTGGAGCTAGGGTGAGGCTGGGAGGAACGGAGGGAGGGGGCCACGGTGAGGCTGGGAGAGAAGAGAGCCAGGGTGGAGCCATCACGGAGCGAGCCATGCATGAGGAGGTGGATACCTGGTAATTAAGCCACGGTAGGTGCGAGCACTCCTCTCCCAGCTCTCTCTCTCTCTCTCTCTCTCTCTCTCTCTCTCTCTCTTTCTCTCTCTCTCTTTGCTTCTTTACTATCTTAACCTCAAATATCTAGAAATAATGCAATAGACCTTAATCTAGATAAAAGTAAATAGCTTCACGAGGCAGATAGCCTCGGTGTAGACTCGAGTCCTTCGCTGTCTCCCAGTACTCAACTAGTCTGTATCTTTCCCAGTACTCAACTAGTCTGTATCTTTCCCAGTACTCAACTAGTCTGTATCTTTCCCAGTACTCAACTAGTCTGTATCTTTCCCAGTACTCAACTAGTCTGTATCTTTCCCAGTACTCAACTAGTCTGTATCTTTCCCAGTACTCAACTAGTCTGTATCTTTCCCAGTACTCAACTAGTCTGTATCTTCCCCAGTACTCAACTAGTCTGTATCTTCCCCAGTACTCAACTAGTCTGTATCTTCCCCAGTACTCAACTAGTCTGTATCTTTCCCAGTACTCAACTAGTCTGTATCTTACAACTCAGTCTGTATCTTTCCCAGTACTCAACTAGTCTGTATCTTTCCCAGTACTCAACTAGTCTGTATCTTTCCCAGTACTCAACTAGTCTGTATCTTTCCCAGTACTCAACTAGTCTGTATCTTTCCCAGTACTCAACTAGTCTGTATCTTTCCCAGTACTCAACTAGTCTGTATCTTTCCCAGTACTCAACTAGTCTGTATCTTTCCCAGTACTCAACTAGTCTGTATCTTTCCCAGTACTCAACTAGTCTGTATCTTTCCCAGTACTCAACTAGTCTGTATCTTTCCCAGTACTCAACTAGTCTGTATCTTTCCCAGTACTCAACTAGTCTGTATCTTTCCCAGTACTCAACTAGTCTGTATCTTTCCCAGTACTCAACTAGTCTGTATCTTTCCCAGTACTCAACTAGTCTGTATCTTTCCCAGTACTCAACTAGTCTGTATCTTTCCCAGTACTCAACTAGTCTGTATCTTTCCCAGTACTCAACTAGTCTGTATCTTTCCCAGTACTCAACTAGTCTGTATCTTTCCCAGTACTCAACTAGTCTGTATCTTTCAACCATCTTCCCCAGTACTCAACTAGTCTGTATCTTTCCCAGTACTCAACTAGTCTGTATCTTTCCCAGTACTCAACTAGTCTGTATCTTTCCCAGTACTCAACTAGTCTGTATCTTTCCCAGTACTCAACTAGTCTGTATCTTTCCCAGTACTCAACTAGTCTGTATCTTTCCAGTACTCAACTAGTCTGTATCTTTCCCAGTACTCAACTAGTCTGTATCTTTCCCAGTACTCAACTAGTCTGTATCTTTCCCAGTACTCAACTAGTCTGTATCTTTCCCAGTACTCAACTAGTCTGTATCTTTCCCAGTACTCAACTAGTCTGTATCTTTCCCAGTACTCAACTAGTCTGTATCTTTCCCAGTACTCAACTAGTCTGTATCTTTCCCAGTACTCAACTAGTCTGTATCTTTCCCAGTACTCAACTAGTCTGTATCTTTCCCAGTACTCAACTAGTCTGTATCTAGTCTCAACTAGTATCTTTCCCAGTACTCCCAACTCGTCTGTATCTTTCCCAGTACTCAACTAGTCTGTATCTTTCCCAGTACTCAACTAGTCTGTATCTTTCCCAGTACTCAACTAGTCTGTATCTTTCCCAGTACTCAACTAGTCTGTATCTTTCCCAGTACTCAACTAGTCTGTATCTTTCCCAGTACTCAACTAGTCTGTATCTTTCCCAGTACTCAACTAGTCTGTATCTTTCCCAGTACAGTATCTTTCCCAGTACTCAACTAGTCTGTATCTTTCCCAGTACTCAACTAGTCTGTATCTTTCCCAGTACTCAACTAGTCTGTATCTTTCCCAGTACTCAACTAGTCTGTATCTTCCCCAGTAATCAACTAGTCTGTATCTTCCCCAGTACTCAACTAGTCTGTATCTTTCCCAGTACTCAACTAGTCTGTATCTTTCCCAGTACTCAACTAGTCTGTATCTTTCCCAGTACTCAACTAGTCTGTATCTTTCCAGTACTCAACTAGTCTGTATCTTCCCAGTACTCAACTAGTCTGTATCTTTCCCCAGTACTCAACTAGTCTGTATCTTCTCCCAGTACTCAACTAGTCTGTATCTTCCCCAGTACTCAACTAGTCTGTATCTTCCCCAGTACTCAACTAGTCTGTATCTTTCCCAGTACTCAACTAGTCTGTATCTTCCCAGTACTCAACTAGTCGTATCTTCCCAGTACTCAACTAGTCTATCTTTCCCAGTACTAACTAGTCTGCATTCTTCCCAGTACTCAACTAGTCTGTATCTTCCCCAGTACTCAACTAGTCTGTATCTTTCCCAGTACTCAACTAGTCTGTATCTTCCCCAGTACTCAACTAGTCTGTATCTTCCCCAGTACTCAACTAGTCTGTATCTTTCCCAGTACTCAACTAGTCTGTATCTTTCCCAGTACTCAACTAGTCTGTATCTTTCCCAGTACTCAACTAGTCTGTATCTTCCCAGTACTCAACTAGTCTGTATCTTCCCCAGCACTCAACTAGTCTGTATCTTTCCCAGTACTCAACTAGTCTGTATCTTCCCAGCACTCAACTAGTCTGTATCTTCCCAGTACTCAACTAGTCTGTATCTTCCCAGTGCTAACTAGTCTGTATCTTCCCCAGGACTCAACTAGTCTGTATCTTCCCCAGTACTCAACTAGTCTGTATCTTCCACAGTACTCAACTAGTCTGTATCTTTCCCAGTACTCAACTAGTCTGTATCTTTCCCAGTACTCAACTAGTCTGTATCTTCCCAGCACTCAACTAGTCTGTATCTTCCCCAGTACTAACTAGTCTGTATCTTTCCCAGTACTCAACTAGTCTGTATCTTCCCAGTACTCAACTAGTCTGCATTCTTCCCAGCACTCAACTAGTCTATCTTCCCCAGTACTCAACTAGTCTGTATCTTTCCAGCACTCAACTAGTCTGTATCTTTCCCAGTACCTCCACTAGTCTGTATCTTCCCAGCACTCAACTAGTCTGTATCTTTCCCAGCACTCAACTAGTCTGTATCTTCCCAGTACTCCAACTAGTCTGCATCTTCCCAGTACTCAACTAGTCTGTATCTTCCCAGTACTCAACTAGTCTGTATCTTCCCAGTACTCAACTAGTCTGTATCTTTCCCAGTACTAACTAGTCTGTATCTTTCCCAGCACTCAACTAGTCTGTATCTTTCCCCAGTACTAACTAGTCTGCCATCTTTCCCAGTACTCAACTAGTCTGTATCTTTCCCAGTACTCAACTAGTCTGTATCTTCCCAGTACTCAACTAGTCTTGTATCTTCCCCAGTACTCAACTAGTCTGTATCTTCCCCAGCACTCAACTAGTCTGCATCTTCCCCAGTACTCAACTAGTCTGTATCTTTCCCAGTACTCAACTAGTCTGTATCTTCCCAGTACCCAACTAGTCTGTATCTTTCCCAGCACTAACTAGTCTGTATCTTCCCCAGTACTCAACTAGTCTGTATCTTCCCAGTACTAACTAGTCTGTATCTTCCCAGTACTCAACTGTCTAGACTCTTCCCAGTACTCAACTAGTCTGTATCTTTCCCAGTACTCAACTAGTCTGTATCTTCCCCAGTACTCAACTAGTCTGTATCTTTCCCAGTACTCAACTAGTCTGTATCTTGCCCAGTACCAACTAGTCTGTATCTTCCCAGTACTCAACTAGTCTGTATCTTCCCAGCACTCAACTAGTCTGTATCTTCCCAGCACTCAACTAGTCTCAGATCTTCCCAGCACTCAACTAGTCTGTATCTTCCCCAGTACTCAACTAGTCTGTATCTTCCCCAGTACTAACTAGTCTATCTTCCCCAGTACTCAACTAGTCTATTCCCAGTACTCAACTCTGTATCTTCCCAGTACTCAACTAGTCTGTATCTTTCCCAGTACTCCAACTAGTCTGTATCTTCCCCAGTACTCAACTAGTCTGTATCTTCCCAGTACCTCAACTAGTCTGTATCTTTCCCCAGTACTCAACTAGTCTGTAATCTTCCCCAGTACTCAACTAGTCTGCATCTTCCCCAGTACTCCAACTAGTCTGTATCTTCCCAGTACTCAACTAGTCTGTATCTTTCCCAGTACTCAACTAGTCTGTATCTTCTCAGTACTCAACTAGTCTGTATCTTTCCCTTAGCACTAACTAGTCTGTATCTTTCCCAGTACTCAACTAGTCTGTATCTTCCCCAGTACTCAACTAGTCTGTATCTTTCCCAGTACTCAACTAGTCTGTATCTTCCCCAGTACTCAACTAGTCTGTATCTTTCCCAGTACTCAACTAGTCTGTATCTTTCCCAGTACTCAACTAGTCTGTATCTTTCCCAGTACTCAACTAGTCTGTATCTTCCCCAGTACTCAACTAGTCTGTATCTTCCCCAGTACTCAACTAGTCTGTATCTTCCCCAGTACTCAACTAGTCTGTATCTTTCCCAGTACTCAACTAGTCTGTATCTTTCCCAGTACTCAACTAGTCTGTATCTTCCCCAGTACTCAACTAGTCTGTATCTTTCCCAGTACTCAACTAGTCTGTATCTTCCCCAGTACTCAACTAGTCTGTATCTTCCCCAGTACTAACTATCTGTATCTTCCCAGTACTCAACTAGTCTGTATCTTCCCCAGTACTCAACTAGTCTGTATCTTCCCAGTACTCAACTAGTCTGTATCTTCCCAGTACTCAACTAGTCTGTATCTTTCCCAGTACCAACTAGTCTGTATCTTCCCAGTACTCAACTAGTCTGCATCTTCCCCAGCATCAACTAGTCTGATCTTCCCCAGTACTAACTAGTCTGTATCTTTCCCCCAGTACTCAACTAGTCTGTATCTTCCCAGTACTCAACTAGTCTGTATCTTTCCCAGTACTCAACTAGTCTGTATCTTTCCAGTACTCAACTAGTCTGTATCTTCTTCCAGTACTCAACTAGTCTGTATCTTTCCCAGCACTCAACTAGTCTGTATCTTCCCAGTACTCAACTAGTCTGTATCTTCCCAGTACTCAACTAGTCTGTATCTCTTTCCCCAGTACTCAACTAGTCTGTATCTTTCCCAGTACTCAACTAGTCTGTATCTTTCCCAGTACTCAACTAGTCTGTATCTTCCCAGTACTCAACTAGTCTGTATCTTTCCCCAGTACTCAACTAGTCTGTATCTTTCTCCCAGTACTCAACTAGTCTGTATCTTCCCCAGTACTCAACTAGTCTGTATCTTTCCCAGTACTCAACTAGTCTGTATCTTTCCCAGTACTCAACTAGTCTGTATCTTTCCCAGTACTCAACTAGTCTGTATCTTTCCCAGTACTCAACTAGTCTGTATCTTTCCCAGTACTCAACTAGTCTGTATCTTCCCCAGTAATCAACTAGTCTGTATCTTCCCCAGTACTCAACTAGTCTGTATCTTTCCCAGTACTCAACTAGTCTGTATCTTTCCCAGTACTCAACTAGTCTGTATCTTTCCCAGTACTCAACTAGTCTGTATCTTCCCAGTACTCAACTAGTCTGCATCTTTCCCAGTACTCAACTAGTCTGTATCTTTCCCAGTACTCAACTAGTCTGTATCTTCCCCATTACTCAAATAGTCTGTATCTTCCCAGTACTAACTAGTCTGTATCTTCCCAGTACTCAACTAGTCTGCATTCTTCCCAGTACTCAACTAGTCTGTATCTTTCTCCCAGTACTCAACTAGTCTGTATCTTCCCAGTACTCAACTAATCTGTATCTTTCCCAGTACTCAACTAGTCTGTATCTTCCCAGTACTCAACTAGTCTGTATCTTCCCAGTACTCAACTAGTCTGTATCTTTCCCAGTACCAACTAGTCTGTATCTTCCCAGTACTCAACTAGTCTGTATCTTCCCCAGTACTCAACTAGTCTATCTTTCCCAGTACTCAACTAGTCTGTATCTTTCCCAGTACTCAACTAGTCTGTATCTTCCCAGCATTCTCAACTAGTCTGTATCTCCCAGTACTCAACCAGTCTGTATCTTTCCCAGTAATTAACTAGTCTGTATCTTCCCAGTACTCAACTAGTCTGTATCTTTCCCAGTACTAACTAGTCTGTATCTTCCCCAGTACTCCAACTAGGCTGTATCTTTCCCCAGTACTCAACTAGTCTGTATCTTTCCAGTACTCAACTAGTCTGCATCTTCCCCAGTACTCAACTAGTCTGGTATCTTCCCAGTACTTCAACTAGTCTGTATCTTTCCAGCACTAACTAGTCTGTATCTTTCCCCCAGTACTCAACTAGTCTGTATCTTCCCAGTACTCCAACTAGTCTGTATCTTTCCCAGTACTCAACTAGTCTGTATCTTTCCAGTACTCAACTAGTCTGTATCTTCCCAGTACTCAACTAGTCTGTATCTTTCCCAGTACTCAACTAGTCTGTATCTTCCCCAGTACTCAACTAGTCTGTATCTTCCCCAGTACTCAACTAGTCTCATCTTTCCCAGTACTCAACTAGTTCAGATCTTCCCCAGTACTCAACACCAGTCTGTATCTTCCCAGTACTTAACTAGTCTGTATCTTCCCCAGTATCAACTAGTCTGTATCTTTCCCAGTACTCAACTAGTCTGTATCTTCCCCCAGTACTCAACTAGTCTGTATCTTCCCCTAGTACTCAACTAGTCTGTATCTTCCCAGTACTCAACTAGTCTGTATCTTTCCCCAGTACTCAACTAGTCTGCATCTTTCCCAGTACTCAACAGTCTGTATCTTCCCAGTACTCAACTAGTCTGTATCTTCCCAGTAACTCAACTAGTCTGTATCTTCCCAGTACTCAACTAGTCTGTATCTTCCCAGTACTCAACTAGTCTGTATCTTCCCCCAGTACTCCAACTAGTCTGTATCTTTTCCCAGTACTCAACTAGTCTGTATCTTCCCAGTACTCAACTAGTCTGTATCTTCCCAGTACTACAATTAGTCTTCCACTATCTTTTCATGTCAAACAT
>NW_027197684.1:37500-56637 GCF_038502225.1 Cherax quadricarinatus | reverse complement strand
CCATTACCATTACTTGCCATCAACATGTAAATATTGGTAAAAATAAGCCAACTATTTAAAACAATAACAAATTGAAGAATGAGACACTTGTGCAACACTTGAGTATCTTTATTGTGGAAACATTTTGTCAGCCAGTGTTTCTTCAGTCCAGTACAGAGAAGGATGGTTAAAGATGAGAAGCAATTTTGAGGAAATCAGTTCCTCAGCCTGAAGTCAATGTGTTCAGCCCATCAATCTTTTACAAAGATCAATCCATTAATCTTTCATAAAAATTGTTTGACTGAACACATCAACTCCAGGCTGAGGGAGTGATCGCCTCAAACTCCTCATCTTCCATCACTCTTCTCAGTATTGGACTTAGGAAGCCACTGGCTGGCAAAACATTTCCAAAATCAAGATACTCTACTCAAATATTGCACAAATTTCTCATTCATCAAATATAAGCCACATTTCCTTACAAAACTGTACCCAACACATAAGAACTCCCTTCACCAATGCCAAACAAAAATTACACATGCTAAAAGTGAATGCATTTGAGAAAGTAATAACCATGAAAAATGAAGCAATATTGTAATAAAAGTTTTTTTTTTTTTTTAACAAGTCAGCCATCTCCCACCTAGGCAGGGTGACCCAAAAAGAAAGAAAATCCCCAAAACAAAAATACTTTCATCATCATTCAAAACTTTCACTTCATTCATACATAATCACTGTTTTTGCAGAGGTGCCCAGATACAACAGTTTAGAAGCATATACTGTATAAAGATACAATATAAAAAGTGACCTGAAATAAATAATTACATCATCAGGGCCCCAATTTTATATATATATAGTATATATATATATATATATATATATATATAATATTATATATATATATATATATATATATATATATATATATATATATTATATATATATATATACATATTTTTTTTTTTTTCAACAAGTTGGTCGTCTCCCACCGAGGCAGGGTGACCCAAAAAAGAAAGAAAATCCCCAAAAAGAAAATACTTTCATCATCATTCAACACTTTCACCACACTCACACATTATCACTGCCTTTGCAGAGGTGCTCAGAATACAACAGTTTAGAAGCATATATGTATAAAGATACACAACATATCCCTCCAAACTGCCAATATCCCAAACCCCTCCTTTAAAGTGCAGGCATTGTACTTCCCATTTCCAGGACTCAAGTCCGACTATAAGAAAATAACTGGTTTCCCTGAATCCCTTCACTAAATATTACCCTGCTCACACTCCAACAGATCGTCAGGTCCCAAGCATCATTCGTCTCCATTCACTCCTATCTAACACGCTCATGCACGCTTGCTGGAAGTCCAAGCCCCTCGCCCACAAAACCTCCTTTACCCCCTCTTTCCAACCCTTTCGAGGACGACCCCTACCCCTCTTTCCTTCCCCTATAGATTTATATGCTTTCCATGTCATTCTACTTTGATCCATTCTCTCTAAATGACCAAACCACCTCAACAACCCCTCTTCTGCCCTCTGACTAATGCTTTTATTAACTCCACACCTTCTCCTAATTTCCACACTCCGAATTTTCTGCATAATATTTACACCACACATTGCCCTTAGACAGGACATCTCCACTGCCTCCAACTGTCTCCTCGCTGCTGCATTTACCACCCAAGCTTCACATCCATATAAGAGTGTTGGTACTACTATACTTTCATACAATCCCTTCTTTGCCTCCATAGATAACGTTTTTTGACTCCCCATATACCTCAATGCACCACTCACCTTTTTTCCCTCATCAATTCTATGATTAACCTCATCCTTCATAAATCCATCCGCCGACACGTCAACTCCCAAGCATCTGAAAACATTCACTTCTTCCACACTCCTCCTCCCCAATTTGATATCCAATTTTTCTTTATCTAAATCATTTGATACCCTCATCACCTTACTCTTTTCTATGTTCAAATCTCTAGTAAGGCTGATGCATGCAGGGGATGAGATGAAAAGCTGTAAGCCTTCTCCCTGAAAGCTGGCTGCCTTGGATAAAACGTGTAGCTCGTGCTACACGCCAAGGTATTGTCCAGTGTGGGTAGATTGGTAAAGCACTGCGTACCTTGTCCTAAGGTTCGTAGGTTCGAGTCTCCTTCAGCCAGAGATCAGTGTTTATATATATATATATATATATATAAATATATATATATAAACATATATATATATATATATATATATATATATATATAAATATATATATATATATATATATATATATATATATATATATATATATATATATATATATATATATATATATATATATATATATATATATATATATATATATATATATATATATATATATATATATATATATATATATATATATATATATATATAATAATAATAATAATATTTAGTGAAGGGATTTAGGGAAACCGGTTATTTTCATATAGTCGGACTTGAGTCCTGGAAATGGGAAGTACAATGCCTGCACTTTAAAGGAGGGGTTTGGGATATTGGCAGTTTGGAGGGATATGTTGTGTATCTCTATACGTATATGCTTCTAAGCTGTTATATTCTGAGCACCTCTGCAAAAGCAGTGATAATGTGTGAGTGTGGTGAAAGTGTTGAATGATGATGAAAGTATTTTCTTTTTGGGGATTTTCTTTCTTTTTTTGGGTCACCCTGCCTCGGTGGGAGACGGCCGACTTGTTGAAAAAAAAAAAAAAAAAAAAAAAAAAAAAAAAAAAAATAAAAAAAAATTATATATATATATATATATATATCCCTCCAAACTGCCAATATCCCAAACCCCTCTTTTAAAGTGCAGGCATTGTACTTCCCATTTCCAGGACTCAAGTCCGACAATATAAAAATAACCGGTTTCCCTGAATCCCTTCACTAAATATTACCCTGCTCACACTCCAACAGATCGTCAGGTCCCAAGTACCATTCGTCTCCATTCACTCCTACCTAACACGCTCACGCATGCTTGCTGGAAGTCCAAGCCCCTTACCCACAAAACCTCCTTTACCCCCTCTCTCCAACCCTTTCGAGGACGACCCCTACCCCGCCTTCCTTCCCCTATAGATTTATATGCCCTCCATGTCATTCTACTTTGATCCAATCTCTCTAAATGACCAAACCACCTCAACAACCCCTCTTCTGCCCTCTGACTAATACTTTTATTAACTCCACACCTTTTCCTAATTTCCACACTCCGAATTTTCTGCATAATATTTACACCACACATTGCCCTTAAACAGGACATCTCCACTGCCTCCAACCGTCTCCTCGCTGCTGCATTTACCACCCAAGCTTCACACCCATGTAAGAGTGTTGGTACTACTATACTTTCATACATTCCCTTCTTTGCCTCCATAGATAACGTTTTTTGACTCCACATATACCTCAACGCACCACTCACCTTTTTTCCCTCATCAATTCTATGATTAACCTCATCCTTCATAAATCCATCCACCGACACGTCAACTCCCAAGTATCTGAAAACATTCACTTCTTCCATACTCCTCCTCCCCAATTTGATATCCAATTTTTCTTTATCTAAATCATTTGATACCCTCATCACCTTACTCTTTTCTATATTCACTTTCAACTTTCTACCTTTACACACATTCCCAAACTCATCCACTAACCTTTGCAATTTTTCTTTAGAATCTCCCATAAGCACAGTATCATCAGTAAAAAGTAACTGTGTCAATTCCCATTTTGAATTTGATTCCCCATAATTTAATCCCACCCCTCTCCCGAACACCCTAGCATTTACTTCTTTTACAACCCCATCTATAAATATATTAAACAACCATGGTGACATTACACATCCCTGTCTAAGACCTACTTTTACCGGGAAGTAGTCTCCCTCTCTTCTACACACCCTAACCTGAGCCTCACTATCCTCATAAAAACTCTTTACAGCATTTAGTAACTTACCACCTATTCCATATACAGTGGACCCCCGGTTAACGATTTTAATCCGTGCAAGAGGGGTAATTGTTATGCGAAATAATCGTTATGTGAATGAATTTTCCCCATAAGAAATAATGGAAATAAAATTAATCCGTGCAAGACACCCAAAAGTATGAAAAAAAAATTTTTTTACCACATGAAATATTAATTTTAATACACACAAACTGAAAAAGGCATGCACACTTACATGACACTTACTTTTATTGAAGATCTGGTGATGATTGATGGGATGGGAGGAGGGGAGAGCATTATCTTCTTACTGTTTAGAAGGGGAATCCCCTTCCATTAGGACTTGAGGTAGCAAGTCCTTTTCTGGGGTTACTTCCCTTCTTCTTTTAATGCCACTAGGGCCAGCTTCAGAGTCACTGGACTTCTTTCGCACAAGATATCTGTCCATAGTGGCCTGTACCTCTCGTTCCTTTATCACTTCCCTAAAGTGTTTCACAACATTGTCAGTGTACAGGTTGCCAACACGGCTTGCAATAGCTGTGTGAGGGTGATTTTCATCCATGAAGGTTTGCACTTCAAGCCACTTTGCACAGATTTCCTTTATCTTTGTAGTAGGCAACTTCTTCAATTTCTCTCTCCCCTCCTCTGAACCAGTTTCCCCAGGTCTGGCCTCTTGCTCTTGAAGTTGATCTATCAGCTCATCAGTGGTTAGTTCTTCATTGTCCTCCTCCACCAACTCTTCCACATCCTCCCCACTAACCTCCAACCCCAAGGACTTTCCCAATGCCACAATGGATTCCTCAACTGGCACAGGATTCTCAGGGTTAGCCTCAAACCCTTCAAAATCCCTTTTGTCTACACATTCTGGCCACAGTTTCTTCCAAGCAGAGTTCAAGGTCCTCTTAGTCACTTCCTCCCAAGCCTTACCTATAAGGTTTACACAATTGAGGATATTAAAGTGATCTCTCCAAAACTCTCTTAGAGTCAGTTGAGTTTCTGAGGTCATTACAAAGCACCTTTCAAACAGAGCTTTTGTGTACAGTTTCTTGAAGTTGGAAATAACCTGCTGGTCCATGGGCTGCAGGAGAGGAGTGGTATTAGGAGGCAAAAACTTCACCTTAATGAAGCTCATGTCCCCATAAAGTCGCTCTGCCACGTCTGTAGGATGACCAGGGGCATTGTCTAACACCAGGAGGCACTTAAGTTCTAATTTCTTTTCAGTTAGGTAATCTTTCACATTGGGGGCAAATGCATGGTGTAACCAGTTATAGAAAAATTCCCTAGTGACCCATGCCTTACTGTTTGCCCTCCACAGCACACACAAATTATCCTTGAGGACATTCTTTTGCCTGAACGCTCTGGGAGTTTCAGAGTGATACACTAATAAAGGCTTCACTTTGCAATCACCAGTAGCATTGGCACACATGAGAAGAGTAAGCCTGTCTTTCATAGGCTTATGTCCTGGGAGTGCCTTTTCCTCCTGAGTAATGTAGGTCCTGCTTGGCATTTTCTTCCAGAACAGGCCTGTTTCATCACAATTAAACACTTGTTCAGGTTTCAGTCCTTCAGTTTCTATGTACTCCTTGAATTCCTGCACATATTTTTCAGCCGCTTTGTGGTCCGAACTGGCAGCCTCACCATGCCTTATCACACTATGGATGCCACTACGCTTCTTAAATCTCTCAAACCAACCTTTGCTGGCCTTAAATTCACTCACATCATCACTAGTTGCAGGCATTTTTTTAATTAAATCCTCATGCAACTTCCTAGCCTTTTCACATATGATCGCTTGAGAGACGCTATCTCCTGCTAGCTGTTTTTCATTTATCCACACCAATAAGAGTCTCTCAACATCTTCCATCACTTGCGATCTTTGTTTCGAAAACACAGTTAAACCTTTGGCAAGAACAGCTTCCTTGATTGTCTTTTTGGTGCCCACAATAGTAGCGATGGTTGATTGGGGTTTCTTGTACAACTTGACTAGGTCGGCGATACGCACTCCACTTTCATACTTATCAATGATCTCTTTCTTCATTTCAATGGGAATTCTTACCCTTATTGGTGTACGGTTGGCACTAGAAGCTTTCTTGGGGCCCATGGTCACTTATTTTCCAGAAACAGCACCGAAAACACTGTAATAATACGAAATATTCCGAGTGTATGCTTGGATGTTACCGCGGAGGCTGGCTGGTAAACAATGGCACGGGCGGCACATGTGAGGCTGGCTGAGGGCGCACATTGGACGCGTCTCGGACAAAAATCGGTGAGCGGGTTTTTAATCGGTATGCGCGGCAAAAATTTTGCGATTAAAGTAAGCGGTATGCGAAATAATCGCTATGTGATGCCATCGTTATGCGGGGGTCCACTGTACTTGCAACATCTGCCACATTGCTCCTCTATCCACTATCATATGCCTTTTCTAAATCCATAAATGCAATAAAAACTTCCCTACCTTTATCTAAATACTGTTCACATATATGCTTCAATGTAAACACTTGATCTACACATCCCCTACCCACTCTGAAGCCTCCTTGCTCATCCGCAATCCTACATTCTGTCTTACCTCTAATTCTTTCAATTATAACCCTACCGTACACTTTTCCTGGTATACTCAGTAAACTTATTCCTCTATAATTTTTACAATCTCTTTTGTCCCCTTTCCCTTTATAGAAAGGGACTATACATGCTCTCCGCCAATCCCTAGGTACCTTCCCCTCTTTCATACATTTTCCCTTCACTAAATATTACCCTGCTCACACTCCAACAGATTGTCAGGTCCCAAGTACCATTCGTCTCCATTCACTCCTATCTAACACGCTCACGCACGCTTGCTGGAAGTCCAAGCCCCTTGCCCACAAAACCTCCTTTACCCCCTCTCTCCAACCCTTTCGAGGACGACCCCTACCCCGCCTTCCTTCCATACATTTATTAAACAAAAATGCCAACCACTCCAACACTATATCCCCCCATGTTTTTAACATTTCTGTCATGATCCCGTCAGTTCCTGCTGCTTTACCCCCTTTATTTCTACGTAATGAGTCGTGCACCTCCCCCACACTAGCACCGTGCTCTTGTCCACTCCTAAAAGATGTTATACCTCCCTGGCCATGAAATGACCACCTCCCTTTCTTCGTCGACATTTAAAAGTTCCTCAAAATATTCCTGCCATCTACCCAATACCTCCAGCTCCCACTACTAAAGTATATTACAGTATATTAATTTTTCTTTTTCAACAAACTGGCCGTATCCCACCAAGGCAGGGTGGCCCAAAAAGAAAAATGAAAGTTTCTCTTTTTAGATTTAGTAACTTATACAGGAGAAGGGGTTACTAGGCCCTTTCTCCTGGCATTTTAGTCACCTCTTACAACATGCATGGCTTACGGAGGAAGAATTCTGTTCCACTTCCCCACGGAGATAAGAGGAAATAAACAAGAGCAAGAACTAGAAAGAAAATAGAAGAAAACCCAGAGGGGTGTGTATATATATGCTTGTACATGTATGTGTAGTGTGACCTAAGTGTAAGTAGCAAGAAGTACCTGAAATCTTGCATATTTATGAGACAGAAAAACAGACACCAGCAATCCTTCCATAATGTAAAACAATTACAGGCTTTTGTTTTACACTCACTTGGCAGGATAGTAGTACCTCCCTGGGTGGTTGCT
Source organism: Cherax quadricarinatus (assembly GCF_038502225.1). Taxonomy (NCBI): domain Eukaryota; kingdom Metazoa; phylum Arthropoda; class Malacostraca; order Decapoda; family Parastacidae; genus Cherax; species Cherax quadricarinatus. The sequence goes on along the minus strand of NW_027197684.1, from coordinate 49,061 downwards.
GTCTACCAACCTACTGTACCTAGTGTAAAGGGAATATGGGAGATAATTAGGCTCAATTCAAGGAAAGGGAGGGCAAGTTCAAGTCCTCAAATCAAGAGCTTCTCACAAGCATCTAGGCATCTTCATTGAGGGGCTGCTACTGGAGGCTTAGAGGACCAACACAGCTTACACTGTATTGAGCCCTGCTTCCCAGAAATCAATGAAAAATGTGTTGCCCAAATCTGGGCAGTAACTGGAAAGGAAATAAGGTTTCTTCCAGACACAGAAATAGGAGGTTTTTCCCCAATTAGGCTAGTGGACCTCTTTGCCTAAATCCTGGCAGAGCCAGGTGATCACACACACTCCTCCTCAGGCAGCAGCAGGCATTAATCAGGCCACAGAAATCCCGTTTTTGTGGTTGTTCCTCTGGCAAAAATCATACCTTCACTACACAGCTTTCTCATTAACCCTTTCGGTGTCGGTCCCATTATACAATGGATTTGAAGCCAGTGATGGTGCCATAGTATACTATGTCAAGAGTTCAACTCACTAAGATAAGCTCTGAGTGGTAAATTTGGGCCTAGATTTGAGAGAATGGGTCTATGTGGTAAGTGTGCACCATACAAAAAAATTCTGCAGCACACAGTGCATAAGAAAAAACTACGACCGCATTTTTGGTTTAAAACAGTGAATTTGTGGTGCATTTTTGTATGTTTTTTATGGGTATTTTCTCAGTTTCTTGGTCTCATTTGACAGAATGGAAGATATATTACAAAAATTGAGGTGATTTTGATTAGTTTCAGGACTGAAAATAGCTTGAAATTGAGCTCAAAGTAGCAGAAATGTTAGATTTTTGCCAATACATGTATTCCAGAGTACACAAATTACGTCACTTGTCCAATACATCTCTAACTGGCCAGTTTAATATGCATTGAGGAATGCACTGACATTATTTATACAATTATTACAATAATGCAGTAGTCTGCATAACAGTAAATCTTCTATTTTTTGTGTGAATAAAAATTCAAAGTGGAAAGCAAACGTAATATAAGAGGGGACTGGAGACATGACTAAGAAACAGAGGAAATATTTTTTAGTGCCAGAAGTGTCTACATTATTCTGGACCATATTTTTAAATTGGCAATTTTTTAATTTTGTGTGAAACTGGCCAAATTACCAATTTCCAATTGCATACTTTATTGGGTAGTTGAAATAGGTAAATGGGTGGTTTCTTGTACTCAATTGATAGAAGGAATACTAGCAAAATAGCTATTAATGTGGTCAACTGGAATAATGGAACTGGCCAAAAATAGGATGAAAAGTTGGCAAAATAGCCAATGAGTAAATATTGCCAAGACCACCAACTTCGTGAAAGCGTAATTCCGCATGTTTTTCATTAACTTTTGTACTTTTGGTTTCATTACCTTCAGAAAAATGATTCTTTACCATTTCATAAGAATTTTTTTTATATTTTGCAACCCTGAAAGGGTTAAATAACTTTTCCACACTATTATCAATCATCAACAAACAGTACAGTGGTCCCTCAATAATCGTCCGGCCTGAAAGTCGTCCATTTCAGAAATAGTCCTGTTTTTTCGTCAAAATATTGGCTTGGAAATGGTCCGGTAACTCGCTAATAGTCCTTCGTCCCGGACACGTACTCACGGTCTGAGCCGCCTCGAGCTGCCTCCGCCTTTCCTCCCCAGCCAGTGTGCCATTGTTTACCAGTGAGCGACGGTCCCCTCACGTGCTCCAGAGAAATATTTCATAATATTTCATTTATTTTAGTGCTTGCAAGTTATTTAAGTGCTAAATAAGGTACCATGGCTCCAAAGAAAGCTCCTAGTGCCAATCCTTTGGTAAAGAAGGTGAGAAATACGATTGAATTTAAGAAAAACATCATTGAACAATATGATAGTGGCGTATGTGTGGGCGAACTGGCCAGGATGTATAACAAATCCCGTACAACCATATCTTCCATCATAACCAATAAAAAGGAAATCAAGGATGCTGTTGTTGTAAAGGGGGTAAATATGCTGACAAAAATGAGATCACCAGTACTCGAAGATGTTGAGAAGTTATTATTGGTGTGGATAAATGAGAAACAATTAGCAGGAGATAGTCTTATGACGTCGCTTACTTGTGAAAAGGCTAGGCAGTTGCAAGACGATTTGGTAAAGAAATTGCCTGCAACTAGTGATGATGTGAGTGAATTTAAGGCCAGCAAAGGCTGGTTTGAGAGATTTAAGAAGCGTACTGGCATACACAGTGTGGTAAGGCATGGTGAGGCTGCCAGTTCGGACCACAAGACAGCTGAAAAATATGTGCATGAATTCAAGGAGTACATAAAGAGTGAAGGACTGAAACCTGAACAAGTGTTCAATTGTGATGAAACAGGCCTCTTTTGGAAGAAAATGCCAAAGAGGACCTACATTACTCAGGAAGAAAAGGCGCTGCCAGGACACAAGCCTATGAAAGACAGGCTGAAGCTAATGTTCTGTGCTAATGCTAGTGGGGATTTCAAAGTGAAACCGTTACTGGTGTACCATTCTGAAAATCCCAGTGTTCAAGAAAAACAATGTTATGAAGAGTAAATTGTGTGTGTTTTGGAAATCTAATAGTAAGGCATGGGTCACAAGGGAAATTTTTGAAGAGTGGTTCAATGAAGTGTTTGGCCCTAGTGTGAAGAATTACCTCCTGGAAAAGAAATTGGATCTCAAGTGCCTCCTAGTAATGGACAATGCACCTGCTCATCCTCCAAACTTGGATGACCTAATTCTGAAGGAGTTTAGGTTCATCACAGTAAAGTTCTTGCCCCCGAATACCACTCCTCTCCTCCAGCCCATGGACCAGCAGGTCATTGCAAACTTTAAAAAACTCTACACCAAAGCAATGTTTGAAAGGTGCTTGAATGTGACCTCAGACACTCACTTGACCCTACGAGATTTTTGGAAAGAACATTTCAGTATTCTCCATTGTGTAAGCCTTATAGGTAAGGCTTGGGAGGGAGTGACTACCAGGACTTTGAACTCTGCTTGGAGAAAATTGTAGCCAGATTGTGTCCACAAGAGGGATTTTGAAGGGTTTGGGGCTGACCCTGATGAGCCTATGTCAGTTGTTAAATCCATTGTGGCACTGGGGAGTTCCATGGGGTTGGATGTGAGTTTGGAGGATGTGGAAGAGTTGGTGGAGGACCACAACGAAGAGCTAACCACTGAGGAGCTGCAAGAGCTTCAGCAGGAACAGCAACAGATCGCAGCTCAGAATCTTGCTGCAGAGGAGGAGGAAGAGAGATGGAGGAAGGTGCCTTCTTCAGAAATTAAGGAGATTTTTGAAATGTGGGGTAGGATGGAAAGATTTATGGAGAAACATCACCCAGAGAAGGATGTTGCAAGCCATATCAACAACTTGTACAGTGACAGAGTCTTGGCCCATTTTAGGGAAGTTTTAAAGAGACGCCAAAAACAGAGCTCTCTGGACAGTTTTTTTGCGAGACAGGACTCCACTGACTCTCAAGGTGGTCCTAGTGGCATTAAGAAACAGAGAAGAGAAGTAACCCCATAAAAGCAATTGGTACCCAAGGTGTTGATGGAAGGGGATTCCCCTTCCAAACTATAAACAATCCACTCTCTCTCCTCCTCCAGTCTCCCATACACTAAGAAGAATCTCCAATAAAGGTAAGTGTTATGCTGTTAATGTTTCATTCATCATTTCCCATTGTATTGTTTATGTACTACATGTATATTTCATGTAAAAATTTTTTTTGTTTTAATACTTCTGGGTGTCAGGAACGGATTAATTGAATTTACATTATTTCTTATGGGGAAAATTGATTCGTAAATCGTCCATTTCGATAATAGTCCCACTTCCAGGAACGGATTATGGACGATTATTGAGGGACCACTGCATTTAACAATTACCTTAAAACATCTAGAGTAGGTACACAATTGTTATAGGCAAGGGAATGTATAATTACTGTGTAATCAAGTTACTAACCTCTGAGCATCAGCAGCTTCAAGCACAATATTTCATTTGTGTATAATTCAAAACACATTCAGTGGGTATACATTTATTCGGTTTCTATTGTAGTTTAAGGGTACTATATATAATGTATGTCCAATTTTTCAATGGTTAAATCAAATTGAGATACAGTAGAAAACTGTCATGTGATCATAACTTTTTTTCAATATTATGCGATTGAAATTTAGGTTCTCATTTTTCCAACAGAAGCACACTCATTTCCATTAAGGAATGCAAGGGTGGAATTCATTTCCTGGGGTGGTGCACATTTCTGTTAAGAAGCACCTCAGCAAGCAGGGCACTGATCATCCAAGGAAAGTTTGGAGGGATGGAGTAAAGGGTATTTTGAGTGCTAGGGGCTTGGGCATCCAACAGGCTTGTGTGAGCGTGTCAGACAGGAGTGAGTGGAGGTGAGTGGTTCTTACGATTTGATGTGCTGTTAGTGTGAGCAACAAAGCATATATAAAGGGGTTTCAGGGAAAATGAACTTGAGTCCTAGAGACAGGAAGTACAGTGCCTGCACCCTGAAGGAGGGGAGAGGATGTTGCTGTTTGGATCATCATATGAATTGTGATGTAAACACATTTCTAGGAAGACAGTGCTTGAGTGAATTACAGTGAAGGTTTGTCTTGTTTTTCATGTCATCCTACCAAGGTGGGAGATGACTATGTAAAAAAAAAAAAAAAAAAAAAAAAGATCATCCAACTAAGTCTCAAAGGAATCACTGTGCCAGAGTTTGCTACATTACAAGAAATAGGAATGATAACCAGTCCATAAGATATCAGTTACTCACAGTTCTCATATTTAGAAAAAAATATAGTAAATTAAGCTAATGATATCTAAATAAATGTATTTAAATTAAGGGTAAAGCAAACACAACAGCAGGTGGCAGTAACACTTGATGTGAGTATAAAGTAAATAGTAGCCGAGTTCACCATAACAGCAAAAAAGAAAGTGAAATATGAAAAGGCTCAAATTGTGAATTAAGTAAAAGGAAAAATGTAGGTAATAATAGTGATTAACATCAAAAGTATATGTATGTGTGTGTGTGTGTGTGTATATATATATATATATATATATATATATATATATATATATATATATATATATATATATATATATATATATATATATATATATATATATATATATATATATATATATATATATATATATATATATATATATATATATATATATATATATATATATATATATATATATATATATATATATATATATATATATATATATATATATATATATATATATATATATATATATATATATATATATATATATATATATATATATATATATATATATATATATATATATATATATATATATATATATATATATATATATATATATATATATATATATATATATATATATATATATATATATATATATATATATATATATATATATATATATATATTTCAACAAGTCGGCCGTCTCCCACCGAGGCAGGGTGACCCAAAAAAAAGAAAGAAAATCCCCAAAAAGAAAATACTTTCATCATCATTCAACACTTTCACCACACTCGCACATTATCACTGTTTTTGCAGAGGTGCTCAGAATACAACAGTCTAGAAGCATACACACATAAAGATACACAACATATCCCTCCAAACTGCCAATATCCCAAACCCCTCCTTTAAAGTGCAGGCATTGTACTTCCCATTTCCAGGACTCAAGTCCGACTATATGAAAATAACCGGTTTCCCTGAATCCCTTCACTAAATATTACCCTGCTCACACTCCAACAGATCGTCAGGTCCCAAGTACCATTCGTCTCCATTCACTCCTATCTAACACGCTCACGCACGCTTGCTGGAAGTCCAAGCCCCTTACCCACAAAACCTCCTTTACCCCCTCTCTCCAACCCTTTCGAGGACGACCCCTACCCCGCCTTCCTTCCCCTATAGATTTATATGCTTTCCATGTCATTCTACTTTGATCCATTCTCTCTAAATGACCAAACCACCTCAACAACCCCTCTTCTGCCCTCTGACTAATACTTTTATTAACTCCACACCTTCTCCTAATTTCCACACTCCGAATTTTCTGCATAATATTTACACCACACATTGCCCTTAAACAGGACATCTCCACTGCCTCCAACCGTCTCCTCGCTGCTGCATTTACCACCCAAGCTTCACACCCATATAAGAGTGTTGGTACTACTATACTTTCATACATTCCCTTCTTTGCCTCCATAGATAACGTTTTTTGACTCAACATATACCTCAACACACCACTCACCTTTTTTCCCTCATCAATTCTATGATTAACCTCATCCTTCATAAATCCATCCGCCGACACGTCAACTCCCAAGTATCTGAAAACATTCACTTCTTCCATACTCCTCCTCCCCAATTTGATATCCAATTTTTCTTTATCTAAATCATTTGACACCCTCATCACCTTACTCTTTTCTATGTTCACTTTCAACTTTCTACCTTTACACACATTCCCAAACTCATCCACTAACCTTTGCAATTTTTCTTTAGAATCTCCCATAAGCACAGTATCATCAGCAAAAAGTAACTGTGTCAATTCCCATTTTGAATTTGATTCCCCATAATTTAATCCCACCCCTCTCCCAAACACCCTAGCATTTACTTCCTTTACAACCCCATCTATAAATATATTAAACAACCATGGTGACATTACACATCCCTGTCTAAGACCTACTTTTACCGGGAAGTAGTCTCCCTCTCTTCTACACACCCTAACCTGAGCCTCACTATCCTCATAAAAACTTTTTACAGCATTTAATAACTTACCACCTATTCCATATACTTGCAACATCTGCCACATTGCTCCTCTATCCACTCTATCATATGCCTTTTCTAAATCCATAAATGCAATAAAAACTTCCCTATCTTTATCTAAATACTGTTCACATATATGCTTCAATGTAAACACCTGATCTACACATCCCCTACCCACTCTAAAACCTCCTTGCTCATCCGCAATCCTACATTCTGTCTTACCTCTAATTCTTTCAATTATAACCCTACCGTACACTTTTCCTGGTATACTCAGTAAGCTTATTCCTCTATAATTTTTACAGTCTCTTTTGTCCCCTTTCCCTTTATATAAAGGGACTATACATGCTCTCTGCCAATCCCTAGGTACCTTCCCCTCTTTCATACATTTATTAAACAAAAGTACCAACCACTCCAACACTATATCCCCCCCTGCTTTTAACATTTCTGTCATGATCCCATCAGTTCCAGCTGCTTTACCCCCTTTCATTTTACGTAATGCCTCACGTACCTCCCCCACACTTACATTCTGCTCTTCTTCACTCCTAAAAGATGGTATACCTCCCTGACCAGTGCATGAAATTACTGCCTCTGTTTCTTCCTTAACATTTAAAAGTTCCTCAAAATATTCTCGCCATCTACCCAATACCTCCATCTCCCCATCTACTAACTCCCCTACTCTGTTTTTAACTGACAAATCCATATTTTCCCTAGGCTTTCTTAACTTGTTTAACTCACTCCAAAATTTTTTCTTATTTTCATTAAAATTTCTTGACAGTGCCTCTCCCACTCTATCATCTGCTCTCCTTTTGCACTCTCTCACCACTCTCTTTACCTTTCTTTTACTCTCCATATACTCTGCTCTTCTTATAACACTTCTGCTTTGTAAAAACCTCTCATAAGCTACCTTTTTCTCTTTTATCACACCCTTTACTTCATCATTCCACCAATCACTCCTCTTTCCTCCTGCCCCCACCCTCCTATAACCACAAACTTCTGCCCCACATTCTAATACTGCATTTTTAAAACTATTCCAACCCTCTTCAACCCCCCCACTACTCATCTTTGCACTAGCCCACCTTTCTGCCAATAGTCGCTTATATCTCACCCGAACTTCCTCCTCCCTTAGTTTATACACTTTCACCTCCCTCTTACTTGTTGTTGCCACTTTCCTCTTTTCCCATCTACCTCTTACTCTAACTGTAGCTACAACTAAATAATGATCCGATATATCAGTTGCCCCTCTATAAACACGTACATCCTGGAGCCTACCCATCAACCTTTTATCCACCAATACATAATCTAATAAACTACTTTCATTACGTGCTACATCATACCTTGTATATTTATTTATCCTCTTTTTCATAAAATATGTATTACTTATTACCAAATTTCTTTCTACACATAGCTCAATTAAAGGCTCCCCATTTACATTTACCCCTGGCACCCCAAATTTACCTACTACTCCTTCCATAACATTTTTACCCACTTTAGCATTTAAATCCCCAACCACCATTACTCTCACACTTGATTCAAAACTCCCCACGCATTCACTCAACATTTCCCAAAATCTCTCTCTCTCCTCTACACTTCTCTCTTCTCCAGGTGCATACACGCTTATTATAACCCACTTTTCACATCCAATCTTTATTTTACTCCACATAATCCTTGAATTAATACATTTATAGTCCCTCTTTTCCTGCCATAGCTTATCCTTCAACACTATTGCTACTCCTTCTTTAGCTCTAACTCTATTTGAAACCCCTGACCTAATCCCATTTATTCCTCTCCACTGAAACTCTCCCACCCCCTTCAGCTTTGTTTCACTTAAAGCCAGGACATCCAGCTTCTTCTCATTCATAACATCCACAATCATCTCTTTCTTATCATCTGCACAACATCCACGCACATTCAGATTTCCCACTTTGACAATTTTCTTCTTCTTATTCTTTTTAGTAATCTTTACAGGAAAAGGGGTTACTAGCCCATTGTTCCCGGCATTTTAGTTGACTTTTACAACACGCATAGCTTACGGAGGAAAGATTCTTATTCCACTTCCCCATGGATATAAAAGGAAAATTAATAAGACCAAGAACTATTAAGATAAAATCAAAGAAAACTCAGATGAGTGTGTATAAATAAATGTGTACATGTATGTGTAGTGTGACCTAAGTGTAAGTAGAAGTATATATATATATATATACATGGGGTCCACCTCTGGTGTAAATTGTGGGACCCATAGCCTCGGAGAAGTGGATAAAAAGGCTTCAAGGAAGAATATTTATATATATATATATATACATATATATATACATATATATATATATATATATATATATATATATATATATATATATATATATATATATATATATATATATATATATATATATATATATATATATATATATATATATATAATATATATATATATATCAACACACAGGCCATATCCCACAGAGGCAGGGTGGCCCAAAAAGAAAAGCAAAAGTTTTTCTTTTTACATTTAGTATTTTATAGAAGAGAAGGGGTAAGGCATACCTAAAAACCTTGCATGTTTATGAAACAGAAAAAGAGACACCAGCAATCCTGCCATCATGTAAAACAATTACAGGTTTCCATTTTACACTCACTTGGCAGGACAGCAGTACCTCCCTGGGTAGCTGCTGTATCAACCTACTACCTAGGACAAGTGTGTGTGTGTGTACTCACCTAGTTACTCACCTAGTTGAGGTTGCGGGGGTCGAGTCCGAGCTCCTGGCCCCGCCTCTTCACTGATCGCTACTAGGTCACTCTCCCTGAGCCGTGAGCTTTATCGTACCTCTGCTTAAAGCTATGTATGGATCCTGCCTCCACTACATCGCTTCCCAAACTATTCCACTTACTGACTACTCTGTGGCTGAAGAAATACTTCCTAACATCCCTGTGATTCATCTGTGTCTTTAGCTTCCAACTGTGTCCCCTTGTTACTGTGTCCAATCTCTGGAACATCCTGTTTTTGTCCACCTTGTCAATTCCTCTCAGTATTTTGTATGTCGTTATCATGTCCCCCCTATCTCTCCTGTCCTCCAGTGTCGTCAGGTTGATTTCCCTTAACCTCTCCTCGTAGGACATACCTCTTAGCTCTGGGACTAGTCTTGTTGCAAACCTTTGCACTTTCTCTAGTTTCTTTACGTGCTTGGCTAGGTGTGGGTTCCAAACTGGTGCCGCATACTCCAATATGGGCCTAACGTATACGGTGTACAGGGTCCTGAACGATTCCTTATTAAGATGTCGGAATGCTGTTCTGAGGTTTGCTAGGCGCCCATATGCTGCAGCAGTTATTTGGTTGATGTGCGCTTCAGGAGATGTGCCTGGTGTTATACTCACCCCAAGATCTTTTTCCTTGAGTGAGGTTTGTAGTCTCTGACCCCCTAGACTGTACTCCGTTTGCGGCCTTCTTTGCCCTTCCCCAATCTTCATGACTTTGCACTTGGTGGGATTGAACTCCAGGAGCCAATTGCTGGACCAGTTCTGCAGCCTGTCCAGATCCCTTTGTAGTTCTGCCTGGTCTTCGATCGAGTGTATTCTTCTCATCAACTTCACGTCATCTGCAAACAGGGACACCTCAGAGTCTATTCCTTCCGTCATGTCGTTCACAAATACCAGAAACAGCACTGGTCCTAGGACTGACCCCTGCGGGACCCCGCTGGTCACAGGTGCCCACTCTGACACCTCGCCACGTACCATGACTCGCTGCTGTCTTCCTGACAAGTATTCCCTGATCCATTGTAGTGCCTTCCCTGTTATCCCTGCTTGGTCCTCCAGTTTTTGCACCAATCTCTTGTGTGGAACTGTGTCAAACGCCTTCTTGCAGTCCAAGAAAATGCAATCCACCCACCCCTCTCTCTCTTGTCTTACTGCTGTCACCATGTCATAGAACTCCAGTAGGTTTGTGACACAGGATTTCCCGTCCCTGAAACCATGCTGGCTGCTGTTGATGAGATCATTCCTTTCTAGGTGTTCCACCACTCTTCTCCTGATAATCTTCTCCATGATTTTGCATACTATACATGTCAGTGACACTGGTCTGTAGTTTAATGCTTCATGTCTGTCTCCTTTTTTAAAGATTGGGACTACATTTGCTGTCTTCCATGCCTCAGGCAATCTCCCTGTTTCGATAGATGTATTGAATATTGTTGTTAGGGGTACACATAGCGCCTCTGCTCCCTCTCTCAATACCCATGGGGAGATGTTATCTGGCCCCATTGCCTTTGAGGTATCTAGCTCACTCAGAAGCCTCTTCACTTCTTCCTCGGTTGTGTGCACTGTGTCCAGCACTTGGTGGTGTGCCCCACCTCTCCGTCTTTCTGGAGTCCCTTCTGTCTCCTCTGTGAACACTTCTTTGAATCTCTTGTTGAGTTCTTCACATACTTCCCGGTCATTTCCTGTTGTCTCTCCTTCCTTCCTTAGCCTGATTACCTGGTCCTTGACTGTTGTTTTCCTCCTGATGTGGCTGTACAACAGTTTCGGGTCAGATTTGGCTTTCGCTGCTATGTCATTTTCATATTGTCTTTGGGCCTCCCTTCTTATCTGTGCATATTCATTTCTGGCTCTACGACTGTTCTCCTTATTCTCCTGGGTCCTTTGCCTTCTATATTTCTTCCATTCCCTAGCACACTTGGTTTTTGCCTCCCTGCACCTTTGGGTAAACCATGGGCTCATCCTGGCTTTTTCATTACTCCTGTTACCCTTGGGTACAAACCTCTCCTCAGCCTCCTTGCATTTTATTGCTACATATTC